>NW_010551722.1:0-3360 GCF_000687285.1 Phaethon lepturus
TCGCTGGGATCTGTCCCCCGTGCGGAAGCGACGCGTGAACTGTCTCCCCAAAGGTTCGATGTTCACAGACTCAAACGCGGAATTGGCTCCCGTCCCTTTCGTTTCGGGTCCCGGCGCCGCGTTTGCGCCCACGCAGGAGCACGCGGACGTGCCTGTGCTTCTTGTTTCCTTCCTATAGGACTGAATGTTCCGAGTGATCGTGTTATTGTATGTGTCTGATGAGCCATATGGAAGCTGTGAGGCTTCAGGAGTGTTTTGGGAATGTAATGCCAGGAACTGTTCATCTCGGCATCTCTTCCTTCTTACGATTGCATTGCTTTTGCTGTCATACCCACTTGAAGCTGTTTCCTTCCCCGAAAAGCTGGTATTTCCCCACCACAGTCTTCATTCTCCACGGCGTGGAAGGGCTTTGGGAAGTGCTGTTTGAGGCTCGCTGTGACTCGGTAATGCTTTGCAGAGCCCGTTCTGCTGTCGGGCTCCCTGCAAAGGGTTTGTAGCATGAAATAATTCAGCCTTTCTGATCAGAAAGCTTCAGTTTTTGCAGTACTATTAGGCAGACAAAAGGTGAATTAGCCCCACTCTGTGAAACAGCCCTGACACGGGGTGGTGCTGCTCTGTCACCAGCATTATTTCACAAACTGGTTTTCTACGGTCTTTGATTCCAACAAGGCAACTTGCAAAATACACAAAGGATCAGATTGTATCTCCTAGCGCTGGCTGGCGTTTCCTTCCTGTGGGACACCGGCGGCTGCTGCTTTCTCTCTTTCCACACCTTTGCTTCTCCTGACCTCCTTCCAGAAAACCCACTGGCAGTTGTTTAACAGTTTCGCTAGCGAGTCGGGCAGTGGGCACTTTTCCATACTGTGTGTTTTTCTCCTCCTGTGTTTGAAGAGCTTGTTCTTCCCCTGCACCTGTGGAGCTTGTTAATCTCTGCAGAAGAGTCAGTTCTTTGACTGCAATCCAAGCCTGCACCAGCTGAAGCAAACTGCGTCCTCCTGCCCTTTGAATGATCCTGATCTTATCTTTTGGTCCGGCTCAGCCCTGCACAGGTGAGGACGGCTGACGAAGTTGGGGTGGGATCATGTAAGAGGGTGCACAGTTTGAAAAATTACAATCCTCCTTGCTGTGCATCCAGTGCCCAAGACATGACGCTTGACCCAGGGGTGAAGCTGGGGCTCCATGCATCTCCTCGCCTCTCTGTGGACGTGACCTGTTAACGTGGCACTACTGGAGAGCCTCAAAGTACCAAAAATTATGATCCCACATGTGGCTGATGAAGAACTATGCTACCACGGGGATAACAGCACCATGTTCTCCAAGGGTCCTTATCGACGTGGGGCTTTACAGCTCCGATGCTGGACTGGGACATCTCGGTGGTGCAGCTCTTTTCAAGGGACGGGTTGTTCGATGTCCGCTGCAGCCTGAGTTCAGCCGGGAGCAGTTCAGGACAATTTCTGTTTGAGCTGACTCTTTTCATGCAAAAGGCAGCAAGCGTGAGACCCATGCTACAAGTTTCTCTCCCCTTGATGCCATTTAACTAACTGGAAGGACTTTAATTATCACCCAGTTTTCGTGGCGTTGGGGGGAGTGTCTAACCTGGCTTAAGGGCTCTTTGAATCCTTTTAGCCCCTTGAGTTTTCTTAACCCCCACGATGCATTTTGTGATCCCTGCAGCCTCTGTGTGCTGTGCTGGGGGTAAATGCCAGGCGGTTTTACCGATACGCGTGTTGTGCGCCCGGCTCATCCCTCTATGGGCTGCTCATTTCCATATGAAACATTTCTTTAAATAGCAGCAATCTCGGGGCCTGATTTAGTTGTCCTTGCTGTGGCTGGTCTCAGTCATAGTGCCCTTTTGAACATCCTGACTTATAGTTTATTTCTGGTCATCTTTGTGGACCTGTAATTACTTCTCACCCACCCATTTTTCATACCAGAAGTCCTACTCTACAGTCTGGTCCCAGACCTCTGCCATGTTCCTGCCGGTGATGCGTGTCTCTGAGCAAGGATCTCGCTCTAGCTAGAAAATCCTGGTCTTTACAATGTGTTTCAGCTTCCCCAAGTCTCTCTCCAAAGGAGTAAAGGGGCACCTGCATCACTTTTTGGCTGCCCTGGAGACCAGAGGAAGAGAAACCCTGTCCCAGTCCCAGTGCCTGAGGTGGTGGGGAGCCCCACGGGACACCCACGCTCACCCATGCAGTCCCCGAGCCGGCTTGTCTGTGAGGTTGACCTTGGCAGAGGTTCCTGTGTACGCCCGGGGCAGCCCCGGCGTGCTGGAAACCAAACCCTGCTGCTGGAGAGGACCAAGCGTAGCGATGGGAGGCAAAAAAAATACTCGTTTCCAAAGCAGCACATAGCACTGCCGAAGCAAGAAAGACAAGTCGGTGAAATGGATATATTTTAGTTGAGTACTTCTTGGTGTTTCGAAGAGGATTGGTTTTAAATAAACAGGTTTGTAAACAAACAGGTTTGCTTTTTCAGTAAGTCCCTTTGAGCGTACATCGTTTTTGATAATGAAACGGCTTTGTGCAGGTCCCCCTGTTTCAATTTCCTTTCAAATTTAAATTTCCCTTGTAGGAAATAAATGTGCCTGATAATTTCCGAATAGCTTTTCTGTTAGTCCTTGCGAAGTAGTCCATACATACATCTATATTTTTTTCTAGGTTTTTCTTCTTTTCCCCAAATATGTGCGCTGATCTTCTGTGTTCTTTTAATGTCTTCCAGGAGATTTCCATTCCCCACATCAAGACTTCCTAAATTGTCTCTTTAATCCCCAGGTTCTTAGTGCTTGGCAATGCTACTTGTTCTGAAGTGCTGTGATGGGAAGGTGGAGGGTGGGGTTTTTTTCCCCCTCATTAGCTGCTTTTAACATTCACCTCCTTTGTTTGTGTATCTTCTTTAAACCCCCTTCTCTTTGTGGGCAGGGCTTTGCTCTTCTGAGGTGTTAATAAGCCTCTGGCAGAGATGACATCTGTGGCAGAGGACATTACCTTCTGAAAAACATACTTCTTGTGTTATGAGGCCCGTTACCTCATCTGAGCAGCAACTACAGCTTTTAAAGAGCAAGGACAAAGGAAACACTGGCTTAGGGCTGCTTTGTGGCGGGTGTTTTTTTTATGTATCAAGACTCTAGCTCAAAGTGTTTGTATGGCAGAGGGGGGAAGAGACTGCCGGGGGGAGGATCATAGAGGAAAACTTGTGAAGGGGAAAGGAAAAAGAGAAGAGGCTATTTAAAAATACCGTGCATCGCTTAAACCAACACCTAGCGAAGGATAAAGGCTTTACAGTGTGTATACGTGATCCATCCATCTGTTCATCCCTTTTATCCAATCCTATAGTCATGGGTATCATAAGAAGGAATAA
>NW_010551722.1:3378-4193 GCF_000687285.1 Phaethon lepturus
CGTTTAAAGCCTCCCCATCACAGGCACGTCAGATGTTCCACACCGAACAAGATCAAACCAGGGATTTGCAGCCTGTGGGATGCAAAAAGATGTCGTGGAGGGATAAGTGCTCTTCCCTTCCTATATTGTCAAATGGGAGGGGATCGTTTTCCGCAGGACGGAGAGGAGAGCGCTGGCATCACCCGCACCAGGGGATGTCAACAACTGGATTACCACCTTGCTGCTACCAGGTGTAACTGTCTAAAAAGTTGCAAACTGAATACATCAAGACCTTATGTCGCCTTCTTGACCTTATATCTTGATATGACTTCCCTGCTAAATATTTTTTGGGGGGGGAAAAAGGGCTGGTGCTGATTCAGACTTTGGGCGCTGCAGGAACTGTTTGCGCTCCAAAATAATTTTGAATTAAAGAAAAGAGTTTTCCATCCTCCTCCCGTTCCATTTTCCTTTAAATATCTTGTGATTTACCTGGGAACATTATTTTTGCAATATTTTTATTAGTTTCACGTTGCTCCACAGGATGTTGCAGTGGAAACACGACAGTGTGTGTTCTGGTCTGTGAAAGTCAGCCTGCCGCGACATACTAGATGACATATTCCAGGCTATTTTAAAATGAAGGTATCGATTATTTACTGGTAGCTGAGCACCTCGTTGGCTATCACATGGTTCTGTTGCAGCATTTTCGTAGTTGTTGGTATCTTGAAAGCCGAATAAAGCAAAAAGGTTCATTGCACAAGGTGCAGATGTTGATCTTTCCATCTCCAGTTGTCGGTGCGTGGAAGAGAAGTCCTTGCCGCAAACTGGGGGGGGCTGGC
>NW_010551722.1:4265-4519 GCF_000687285.1 Phaethon lepturus
CTGCGCTGCCTCGGTGCTGCTGCTTCCCCTTGTCAAACCCTGCCCCGCCCGACCCAAGGACCCCTCTCCTGAAGTAGCTGCTCTCAGCTCCCGAGAGGCACCCAAACCCCTGTGTGAAAGCTGAAATGAGGAACGGGCTGGCGCGTGTTTTCGCGGTGGGCTGGGTGACTTCTGTGCCTGCAGCCTGACGGCATCGCTGCTGCTGGCGTGACAAGTCTCTGCGTGTCGTAACCCTGGCACCAGTCAGTGCCACG
>NW_010551722.1:4666-8172 GCF_000687285.1 Phaethon lepturus
CCTCCTCTTCCATTACTCCCAGTAGCTCCTTCCCTTCCCTGCTTAGGGAAAAGAGCTATTTATGGACCTGGACAAGGTGACCTCCATATGGCAGATTCTGCCATTCACCATGGGGACTCGAGCTGGGCACGTGCTCCTCAGGCAAGGCAGAGAGACACTCTCAAGTGGTGGGCCCGTGCAACTGTACGTTGCTTTCAAAGCAGCAGAACATTTCTTTCTTAAAAAAATTAAAAAAAAGACTTGGAAAGCAACTACTTTCAGCTTTGAAGGAAAACCATGCGTTTCTGCATATTGCGTGTTTGTAATATTCTGAACTTTTATTTGGAATATTATAAAAAGAAATAATATAAATACTTGTCTATATATCCCCCCGCGTACCGTCGGAAGGAGAGAACTGAGCACCTGTGCAAGGATAGCTGTCCTTCCCCCTGTAGCATCAATGCCCGCGTTATTCCCACCCCGGGGAGCTGCGCAAAGGCACTCTGCGTTGGGCAAAGCTCTGCCGCTGTAAACAGGGTGACCCAAATTTTTAAAGAAAAGGAGAGGCTGGAAGGAAGGGGAGCAGGAGGAAAGGCGGAGAATCCCCCGCGCGTGGAGGGGGGGCCGGGCTCACGCGGGGCTGCGGTCGAGCGGGTTGAGGGGATCAGGCGTCAGCGGAGCCGCGCGGTGACCGAGGTTAGAGGCGAGGAGTTCCGTTCCCTGCGGCGTCAGACGGGAAAAAGCGCGGGTTTCCGCCGTCCTTTGCGTGCTCTGCCCTAGAAAATGTAAGCGAGCCCGAGTGCCGCTGCCTTCGTGCCAAACTCTGCTGTTTGACCTGCGTGGTGCAGCCCCGTTGGTATAAATAGATTTACGCAGGTTTAGTCACCAGCCAGTGTGTTGTTTTGTTTTTTTTTTTTTTTCCAAGTGCCTCTGTCGGTATTGCAGTAACAGAATTGCAATTTTAGTGAAGATTCGCTCTCAATGATATTAGAGCTGCGAGGGAATCTGTGCTCTACAGCCCTAATTTCGAACTGTGGCACCCAGGTTTCCTCTGCGAAACCCTCTGGGTGTAGTAGCAGGCTTTCCACAGAGGCGTTATGTGCTGAAAGATCCCAGTTGTGCAAAACGACTTTAAAAACCTATGTATGTGATCTGTAAGGTGAAGAGGAGCCTATTCTGCCCTGTGTGCCATGGCCTCCCGTTGGATTTCCTCGAGGCAAGGCAGTTCTCCGTACGCGGCTCCGCAGGCGAAATGCGCCGTTTGGGTTGTTGCAGGACACACGCGACGTACAGGAAGGCGAGACCCCCTCTTGCTATTCGTGGCAATTTGGAGCTGCTTGAATAATTCATGGCAGATCTTAACTCTTTCTTTTTATCTGATACTTATTCAAAGGTAATTTTTCTCTTTATCTGACTATTTTTGCTTGTACGTTTTTGATGTAACAGGAGTAAGCTAGTCAGAATCGCCTCCTTTTAATGCTGAACAAGGAACTTTATTGCAAGGAGCAAAACAATAGCAGCTCAACAGTTTGTTTTATCGGGTGTCCGAGGTGACGTGGTGTAACACCTTCTCTCTCCCTTCCTGCTCAGCTCCTCACTAGTATGCTCGTCGAAAGCCGGAATCCTGCTCATAAATCCCTGCTTCAGGCAGTGATGGAAGCAAACACGGTGGATACGTATTTCGCAGCCAGCAGTAATCCGTGGGTGTAGACGTGCAGAGTTTCACGAGAGGCATACGTTAAAAGTATTTAAGAGTTTGTTTTAAAGGATACGCTAAAGTCTACCTTTCTGCTGGTGCATAAGTTAATATTCTAAATGTATTTACAAACCTGAATACCTTACTTCAAATGCGAGGGGGTGTCCTAGAACGGTATTTCAGGTCTCTCCGTGCAGATGCGTGTGAAAACCCACGTTTCGCTAATCCCAGCCGTCGTTCTGCTCTCTTCCCGGGCACGTTCCTGCTGGTCAGGTCTCCTTCCAGGGGTGCCCACCCCCTGCTCAGCACAACGGCAAACGAGGCAGAGCCCCTACCCGGGGGGCTGCAATCACCGGCGTGTTCCAGCCTCCAAATGCAGATTCTAGATGCTTCATTAGGGCGGCCACGTTTGGGAACTGTTCTCCAGGGACACGATCCAACGTCTATTGAAAGGAGGAAAACAAAAACCTCCCGTTGACATCAATTGTAATAGGCTTTGGATCAGCCCTTAAATGTTTTTCTGTTCAGCATGTTTTTGTTTTCCTGTTTTGAATTACTTCCCCCCCTGCCCCAGCTCTGTCTTTCCCCCATCCTTCTCCTTTGAAAATCAAAGTTGCCAGGTTGTAACGTGCTTCTGTTTTCCAGGCTGGGTGGGTTTGATCCGGGCTGCGTAGTGGGAATTTCTCATAGAGTACAAATAAATCTGGAGGATGTTAACTGTCCTGCGTGACCTGCTGGCTGTTACTTGCTTACGTAATTTATTTTAGGATTGTTCAGTTGTTTTGTTTGTTGATTTGTTTGGCTTTTTTTTTATTGGGATTTATACCTAAAAGCACCTCTCCTAAGCTCTAGATACTTGCTAACCCTGCCCGGCAGCCTGCCAGTTCCGACCAGCCAAAAATATATCACCTTACTTGGCTTGTGGGCATTTTTGTATCTTTAAAAGTTAATCCAGCTCTAAGCTGGATTAATAATGGAACATCCCTTTAACTAAAGGCACGTAAGGTCAAGGCAGAGCTATGCGGATATTCTGGGCTGGCAACCAGAAAAGTAACTTTTTTTGTCCTAAATAGGACCCGATATGATTTATTTCATCGGTATTTTTCCTGCTGGAGTGAAGGAGGAGCAGAGGAGTGGGAACAGGGCTAGACTGATGGAAGAACAGGCAAGCCGAGAGGTCAGTGGTGGTGGGTATTGGGCGAGCAGGTCCTAAAGGGAAGAAGACAGACCAGAAAAGCAGCAGCCTTTTGCGGGGGGAGCCTGAGGGCGACATGAACTCGTTGCACAGATGAAAGAGAGGCAGGCTGGCACGAGGATGCTTTTTGAGATGCTGGAGTGCAAGCACACCCCGGCTGCGCTCGCGTGGTTCGTGTCGTCACCGGCGTGCTTTGACGTGCTCGCTTCGCCTCGTAAATCCCGGCTGCCTGTCATTTATTGGGCAGCCTCGTGTAATGTGCGGTTAGGATCACTGACTGTGCACCCTCGCAGCAGCAAAACGCTTTTCCCTGTTACCCCTTGACTAAAGGAGAGGCCTGGAGCTCTTCAGATACTCCCCTCCTCCCACTTCGGGTTCAGAGTCTTTAAAAATAAAACAGAAAGGGAATGGAGGGCCTGGTTTTTGCTTCCACACCGGGCTGTTTCTATCGGCAGGTGCTGGCCTGGAGCCGGTTGACTCGCCCCGGGGTTGGAAGCGATGTGGGAGCCGCGTTGGGCCTTTTGACCCCCGAAAACGCGGTGGCAGGAGGGCAGCGGGTTTGTATCGGAGCGGCGTCCCCGCGAAGCGCGCGCTGGGGTCGGATCCGGCAGCGCAGGCGCTCAACCGCAGCGAGCC
>NW_010551723.1:0-1619 GCF_000687285.1 Phaethon lepturus
GCCCACGGGCCCTGCCAGAAACCCTGCTCCAGCCCGGGCTCCTCTCCACAGGTCACAGCTTCCTGCAGGCACATCCCCCTGCTCCGGCGCGGGGTCCTCCGCAGGCTGCGGGTGGAGATCTGCTCCACTATGGCCCTCCGTGGGCCGCAGGGGCACGGCCGGCCTCACCATCGTCTGTATCGCAGGCCCCAGGGGAATCTCTGCTCTGGTGCCAGCACCACCACCACCCCCTCCTCCTCCTCCTCCTCCTCCACCAAGCTCCACACTCCGCCAGTGTTGATGGGATCTAGCCGATAGCAGGTCCGTCCTGGAGCTAGCTGGAGCCACCTCTATCCAGCATGGGAGCAGCTTCTGGTGTCTTCTTACAGAAGCCCCCGCCCCCACCAAAACCTCACTGTGTAAACACAATACACCCAAAATTTAAGCCAGTTCCTTCCCCACCTAGAGAAAAAAACAATACCGTTCCTGTTGAGTGATCTTGAACACAGACTTTTTAAGCCTCTCTGGAGGGGGTTCACCCTTCACCCCTCTGCCCCAAGGCCATCTGAGGATTTTGATGGCTCTCCTCTGGATTGCCTACAGCTGGCACCAGGCTCTGGGGAAGAGGGAGCCCGGCGCGGGTGCACCAGCCCAGCTGAGGCCCCTTTAGCAGAGCCAGCGTTACATGGCATCTCCTGCTGAGCTCACTCATGTCTGTGCCCCCTCGCCCACAAGACACGAGTTTTTCCGTAGTAGTGGGACGCGCCCAAAACATATTTAGCTTGGGATGCCCAGTAACCCCAAATCCTCTGGCAGCTGTTTCTCATTCTACATGAGTATCTCAGCCCTGCTGAGCGCGTTAGCTTATACTGACGCTTATTGTCCCAGATCAGGTTTCCAATCTGCCAATATCGCACGGGCTGGGACCAGACACAGGCCCTGATAAACGGCCAGTCCATGTCCTACTAATCCAGCAATCCACCATTTGCAATGATACATTATTGCACCCATTTTACAGAAACACTTTAACACAACCTTTGCCTAGTTTTCTTAAACAAAAGTGTCATGTGAGACAGTAGTTGAGTTACCACCATGAATTTCTGTGTGTTGCCTGAGCTGCAGTAAATTGCCCTTTTACATGTCCTTAGCCCACAAAAATAGAAGAGGGAAAGCATGAGGCCCCAAGCTGCCTGAGGGCCTGCACAAGGTTTTAGCTGAGCTGAGCAGGGAGGAGCGAGCTCTGATGGGCACTTTCCCGGAGAACTGCTGCCTGAGGGCCTGCAGCCGAGCGCGCACACGCTTGCGTGCTGCCTTGCTCGCTTGCTTCGTTAGCAGAGCATTGCCATTAGCTGCCCACCCATTGTGAAGCTCTGCCCACGGCTTTAAATTGCAGGGGTTGATGGAAAACAGGGCCAGCTGGAAAAATCTGCTTCGCTGTGTTTGAACCTCACAGCCTCCGCTGCCCATCAGGCATCAGTCGCCTTTGCCCGGGTTTCTTCGTTTAGCCGCGCGGGGTGAAAGCGCGCTGTGCCAGGCGAGTGCCGCTCCGTGTGCCTCCCGGGGCTTCTGTCTGCGCCGCGGGCCTGCTCCGTATCCCAGCAGGCGGCACAAAGGATTCTCTGGGGGGCTTCCCGCACCCC
>NW_010551724.1:0-12869 GCF_000687285.1 Phaethon lepturus
CCTGGCCAGTTCCTGTGGAGAGGAGCTGGCCAAGTGCAGGACCTGCGGGGTCTCGTTGTCCTACTTCCATCTTCATGGAAGTTCTCTGGACCTTGAGGCT
Organism: Phaethon lepturus; assembly: GCF_000687285.1. NCBI lineage: Eukaryota > Metazoa > Chordata > Aves > Phaethontiformes > Phaethontidae > Phaethon > Phaethon lepturus. The sequence goes on from NW_010551724.1 coordinate 101, forward strand.
ATCTACTGTAGATGGGCTTTGGGCAACCTCAGGCCACTTGGGCAGGTGTGCCACCAATGGCAGCTGGAGACTGTGTGTCATCCCTGCCATCTTCACATATTGCATCTTAGTCCTAAGTGCTCTCCTGGTTCATGTGCAACCACAGAAATGCAAACACCTCACCCGGCTCTGGCCCTGCCTGGGGCAGTCAGGGAGACAGGGCCCACACTGGAGGGGATCACACCAAGCAAGCACCTACTCTTTCTGCTCTAGCTTAGCTATTCTGCAATGCTAAGCCTGTGGTGGGAATGAGGGAAGCTGTTTTTCACCCCATGTCCCCCGTGGGATCTACTAACACTTGGTTCAGGCTGTGCAGGAGCCTGAGTCTGGGCTGTGACAGTTGCAGGGCAGGAGCCGGTGCCTCTGCTGGGCAGGATGTCACACCAAGCAAGCACCTACTCTTTCTGCTCTAGCTTAGCTATTCTGCAATGCTAAGCCTGTGGTGGGAATGAGGGAAGCTGTTTTTCACCCCATGTCCCCCGTGGGATCTACTAACACTTGGTTCAGGCTGTGCAGGAGCCTGAGTCTGGGCTGTGACAGTTGCAGGGCAGGAGCCGGTGCCTCTGCTGGGCAGGATGCCCATCGTTATGACAGTAGCGCTGGTCATTGCACTCCTGGCACTGGGGATTTTTCTACTCTTCATGCTCTTCAGGTCAGTATGTGCCTCACCTCTCCTGCTGTCTGTGAGGCATCCAACACTTTGCACTGCCAAGGAGTGTCTAAGTGGACACTGAGATAGAGCATGGTGGGAGGCAGGGCTGTTACGTGGGAGACAGCCTCTCCTGTGTCTCTCTCTTCTGCTGGGCTATGGACCTGACTTGCTGTTTTGCAGGCAAAAGCACAGCAGCTCAAAAACCTTGGAGAACAGCAGCACTATACCCCTGCGAAGATGTCGAGGAGGTACAGTATTAGCAGAGGACCTGCATGCCTTGTCTGGACAGGCCATCTGTTAAAAGCACAGGCAGGGTGCTTACAGGCTCTGTAAGGTCCTTACAGGAACAAGGGTGTCAGAGCTGGCTGGCATGGGGAAAGGGACACCTCGCAGGAGAAATGGACCTGTGTGGGGAGGGACAGTCTAGGCTTTGGAGGGGTCCTGACCATCACAATGCCAGCTCAGTCCCAGCTGCAGAGCTCCAGGGCCAGCCATCAGGTGCATGTTAAAGTCCTGGCCTCATGATCTCCATAGATGTGTGCAAGCTGAACACACAGATCCCGGTGGAGGAACTGCTGGAGACTCTCAAGAGGCTTAAGATGGCAGAAATAGAGGCTGAGCAGACAGAGGATGAATCAGTCGACAGGCATGGCACTGGACGTCTGAGAGAGTATGAGGTCTGGTTTGGATTTGCTCTCCCACCTAGCTGCACTGTCCACCCAGCCCTCACCCTTTCCTTGGGTGTGTGATGCAGTTGGCCTTGGCCAGTCCCAGAACCCATGTCAATGCAGAATGGTCTTGTCTTCTTCCTCTGCAGCAACTGTCGTCCGCTTTGTTGCATCCCTGCGATGCTGGGAAGGAGCTAAGTAATCAGAGCAAGAACCGCTACAAGAGCATCATCCCATGTAAGCAGAGCTCTTCAGGGGTTGGCACAGGCACCTGGAGGTGGCTGGGCAGTACAGGATGCTGGCCTGGTGTAGATGCCCCTCCAGCTCTTCAGCAATGCTGAGCTCATCTCATCTCATCTCATCATCTCATCTCATCTCATCTCATCTCATCTCATCTCATCTCATCTCATCTCATCTCATCTCATCTCATCTCATCTCGTCCTCTGTGGCCACTGAAACCCAGAGGGTTTTTCCAAAATTGTCGTGTTGGCCCCACAGTTTTATATCCAGTTGGAGAATCCTTGTTCTGCTCCTCAAATCTCCCGGCAAGCTTAATCATTCATCATTATATTCCTGTTCCTGCTGCTAGCCATTGCTGAACACTGCTGTGTCCCATCCAGAGGGATGTGGAAAGTGGAGGGAGTGACCCAATTTCTATCAAAAGTTAAAGCTTCTCTTGGTCCCACGTGGTATGGACATTAGCCCATTGCACTAACAGTGTTCCCCAAAAACACGTTGCGTTTCCTGCTGTACGATGTCACTTTTGTCTCATTAGCTGTTCTTTACCTCTGAACATGTCCTGAGGCCTGGAGTGCTGCTGAGGAGGCACCGGATGGTCCCAGACTTTCCTAAATTACATCCCTCTCCTTAAACAGTCACTTTGTTGCTGCCCGAAAGAGACAGTCCACTGACTCCCACCTCCCTTCTCTTTCAGATGACCACTGCCGTGTGGTGCTACAGCCCTCTGACATGGGGAATGGCTACATCAATGCCAGCTACGTGGATGTAGGTAGCAAGGAATTGCTGCCCTGGGCAGGGTAGAGGTGCCTGGCTGCACTGGGTGAGGACAGTCCTGCTCACAGGGTGGCCCTGAGGTCTGGCATTTGCTGCCCTCAGGTGCTGGCAGATCTTGGGATGTCACTTTCCTTGCATCCCCCCTGAGCTGTGTGGAATACTCTGAGATTGCGTGCAGTTCTCATCTCTAACAAAAAGGGACCTCTGTGAGGGGAGAGGAGCCAAGATGCAGCCCCTGGGTGCCCACTCTCCATGCTGGCCAGGAGTGGTGCTGTGGGACACACTGTGCAGAGGGCTCTGGACTCTAGTGCCTGTGGGGATGGGTCAATCCTTTATTTCATTCCCTGTTAAATGTTTAACCCATGTGATCGGAGCTGTTTGAACCTCTCCTCCACAGAGCTACCGGAGTCCACGCTTCTTCATTGCAGCTCAAGGTGGGTGCTCCCAGCCCCCATGCTCAGGAGATGCCAGTCACTGCCCTGAGCGCTTTGGGGAGTGGGGAACTGGGACAGCAGCCTAGGAGGTGTTAATGGCTCAGTCCAAGGCCCCATATCTCCTGAGCCTCTGTCTTGGACAGTTGTTACAGCTGCTGCAGAGCATGGAAGGCTTCAGTGGCAGTTTGGCAGGGGCCAGCTGAAGCAGGTCCCTGCTCTGCCCAGGCTGAGGACATGGTCCTTCCACCCACAAACCTGGTTTGTTCCCTTTGGTGGCTGGCGTGACAGAGAAGCCTGCAAATGCCTGACACATCTCCATTCAGGGCACTAGAAGACAGTGCAAAGCCAGGATGGGTTAGCCTGCTCTGTGCAGCATGTGGTGAGGAGGTCTCACCGCTCCTTACAAAGCTACAGAAATGCTATTCAGGAAATAGAACCCTAAAAGTGGGAGCAGCTCATGGTCGTCTTGAGGGTCTGGATGGCGAAGCCTCTGAGGCAGCAGTGAATCCTCTGAAAGCCCATATCCTGGGCTCCCTTGCCCTCCCTCTTCCATGTCCCAATTTCTAACACAGATGATGAAGCCAAGGTGCCCAGCATCTTCTGCCAGGTGCTGCTGTGCCTGGGCTGTGCAGTGCTAGTCCCCAGGCAGGGGGAAGCTCAGGGCTGCTTGTAGCCTGGGAATGTCCAAGTTATGCCTGGGAGCAGCTACACCCCCAAGGCTTGGATACTGGCACAGGACTCTCTTCTTCCTCCCCAAGGTCCCTTGCCTGGGACGGTGGTGGATTTCTGGCAGATGGTCTGGCAGGAGAAGACCTCAGTCATCGTGATGCTGACGGGCTTAGTGGAGCAGAACAAGGTAGAGAATCCATCTCAGCCTGTGCTCAGCGTGAGTCTCCCCAGAGACCGGCCTTTCTTGCCCACTTTGCTTTGCTTTGCTCCCAGTGCAGCTGTCAATGAGGGCAAATAGCTGCTCCACACCACTGCTGGCTTGCAACACTCCCCTCATGAGTTTGCTAGTGCTTAGTAGTCTTGCTGCTGTTGACAGACCAAGTGTGAGCAGTATTGGCCAGAGCAGGAGCAGGTCTACGGGGACTTCACCGTGACACTCAACAACACCAGGACCACTACAGGCCTTGTCACACGCATCTTCTGCCTGCGGAAGGTAAGCCTGACATGTAGCTGAGATGGGGATGCAGGATGCTTTTGGCTTTCAGCAGCTGGTGGGAGCTGTCAGCCAAGAGACTCTGTGGGGAACCCTGCCTGGTTTCCAGAACTAGCAGGTCAGTGTTGCTATCACTGGATGCCATGCCAGGGCATCAGCCACAGGTTTCTGTGCCAGGTAAAGACAAAGTTCCAGTGGTCACCCCAGCTGCATCTTTGAGGGCTCGGATGAGGTGATCACAAAGCATTTAAAGGGTATAAAGTCACATCTCTGTACAACCAGGATGATGGGACAGGTGCCTGCCTGTCACCTGGGACAATCTGAGGAGGGTCCACATTGATGCTCCATGGTCACTTACAGCTCCTAAACCTGAACAGATAGTTTATGGTTTAAGATAACTTATGTAATGACATTTCTCAAGATGAGTACTTCTGCTGAAGTTACGCCTCAGATAATAAGCAGAAACTGAAGGAGCTGCAAGGGAGAAAAAACAGGTACCATATAAAGAAATTGCAGTTATGCATATTCTTGTCTTTTCTTGACTTGCCCAAAACAAAGTCTAGATGAAAGGAAAAGCTCCAAGAGCACCTGATGGTGGGACATAGCAGTTCATTAGTTCAGGCCAAGTGAATGTGATGTTTAGGGAAAAATACATGATGGGCTGGTAACAAAAGTGACTACATTCACATCAGTGTCATACGAGCCTTAGAAAATGCCTTATTTGGGGAAGCCAGGGTTTTTCGATGACTATGGAAACACTCTACCACTCTACACTGTGATTATTTTCTTTTTTTCCTCTGGGGCACATTTACTGCTCTGAGTTCACTGTTCGCAGCATGGGGGCACAGAGAACGACGTGAATTGTGTGGCTGTGTGCTGGGTGAATTTGCCCTTTGCTGTCTGATGAGCTATCGTGGAGCAGTCATTGGAGGGGGGGGAGCACGGTGTGCTGGTGCCTCCGTGAAGTGATTTTTTCCACTGCTCGCTACTTGTTGTCATGCAATTATTTCATGCAAGTCTCCAGGTTGGTTCCTGCTCCGAGCCTTGTCTCCCTCTTTGCAGGCAGGCTGTTCTCTCCCAAGAGTGGTGGAGCAGTTTCACTACCTGCTGTGGCCAGACCACGGGGTCCCCAGAAACCCTGCCCAGCTCCTGTCCTTAGTGGAGGTCATGAACAAGAGAGGGTCAGAAGCGCCTGCTGGACCTGTGCTGGTGCACTGCAGGTACTGGGCTGGGAGTGCTTTGGGTGCTGGGCAAGGCTGGCCAGGGCAGCACTGACCCCCAATTTTCTGTGTCCTTAGTGCAGGGATCGGGCGCACAGGTACCTTCATTGCCCTGGACTTCCTCCTGAAGATGGGGAAGGCCGAGGGAAAGGTGGATGTGTTTCACTGTGTGCAGAGGCTGCGGGAGCAGCGGGTCAGCATGGTGCAGACCAAGGTGAGGAGAGTTACCTGCTCCCTGCACGCTGTCAGGGCTGCAGATCTGCTTCCCACTCTTCCCAGGGATGTGGCGTGCAAAGCCATGCTGGCCATGCCGTTCATGGTCTAGACACAGGGACTGGAGCTGCCAGGTGATGGAGACTGCAGGATCTTCTTTTCAATGCTGTGTCCAAACCTATTTAGGATCCATTTACCCTGAGACCCTCTGAGATGCCAGCAGCATTCATACGTACCAGTCATCCTGGTATAGAAAGGCTGTCTTGGATGCAAGGAGCATGAATGAGAGTGCACATGTCCTTCAGGCTTTCAGGATGTCTGCCCTTGTGGTATCTTCTGGGCAGCAGTGTCCTGGCCTAGGGACTACATCCCCATGGTCTGCTCAGTGCTGAGACCCTTTGGAGAAAACTAGGTTGGGCGGCACCATCCAGCTGCTTATAGGAGGACTAACTAGTTCACTGGTTTTCTGGGTTTCCTTCCCCAGGGCAGCGATCTGGTCCAAGAAGGAGTATTAAATCACAGGAAGATCGTAGAATCATAGAATCTTTGGGTTGGAAGGAACCTTTAAAGATCATCTAGTCCAAACCCCCTGCCATGAGCAGGGAGAGCTTCAACTAGAACAGGTTGCTCAGAGCCCCATCCAACCTGACCTGGAATGTTTCCAGGGATGGGGCATCTACCACCTCCCTGGGCAACCTGGGCCAATGTTTCACCACCCTCACTGTGAAAAATTTTTCCTTATATCTAGTTGAAATCTGCCCTGCTAAAAAGTTTGACCCCAAGATGGTCTTGTCTGGGTTGTTGCAGTTGCTGGCTGTTTCTCAGACCAGGGCTGCCTGCACTGAGAGGTGTCTGGCCTCAGGGCCCTGCAGCAGGAAGGCGAAGGATGGACCTGGCTCCTTCAGTGAGCTGGTGGTCTGGAGTTCCAGGGCTCTTTGTGGAGCTGTTCCAGACTGTGCAGCTGACCCATGTCCTCATGCAGGAGCAGTACACCTTCCTGTACGAGGTGCTGCTCGAAGGCTTGCTCTGTGGCAGCACTGGGATTCCTGTGGAGAGCATCGCCAGCCATATCCGCTGCCTTCGAGAAGCTGAGACCTCAAAGCACAACAATGTCCTTGAGAAGGAGTTCAAGGTACCACTAGGGTCTGGTGCACTGGGTCTGGTGCTGTAGGGACTGGTTTATGGAACTTCACCCCTATTGCTCCCCTCCCCATCTGTGGGATTGAGATGAGGGAGCATTTTTCTGGGATGGCTGAAGAAGGAGAGCAGCTGACAAAGCAGGACTTTCTCAGCTGAATTATCCTTACAGGCCCTGCAGAAGTTTTCTGAGTTATTCCAGCTCTTGCCATGCAGCGAAGCGGAGAAACCCTGCAACCAGCCCAAGAACCGCAAGCCAGAGATACTGCCAGGTACCGCTGGCAGGGCTGAGAGGCCCCTTGCTCTGCAACCCAGCACCTGAGAGCAGCATGGGGGGACGATGCTGCCCTGCTGCTTCCCTCCACAGCACTATGCCACTGGCAGGTTCTGCCCAAGGTCCAATCATCATTTTCTGGTTGGTAATAAATGCAGATTAGTTTTGTCCTTCCATGGGAGCAAGACCCTATTCCCTGCGTCTTTCTGGGCTTGCTGGAGATGTGTATTCACAGGGTACTCCTAGGATAAACATATCCCTGGGTCTAATCTGCCCCAGAGGAGGAGCCCAGATGAGGCGTCAGGCAGCAACGAAGAGGGTGGACCTGCTATGCCGCTGTGCCTCTGCACACGGGGTTTTGGACATCCTGTGTCAGGCAGCCCTGAGTTGTCATGGCCATGGGGCTGGTGGTGCCTGTTCATCCAAGCCTCTCTAGCCCATACCACAGGGAGCCACGCTGACCCCACCGCTTGCAGGCAAAGCCCCATGCCTCTGTGCAGGGAGTGGGCGGCTCAACATTTCTCTCTCTGCTCCTGCCTCCTCAGCGGATTCCTGCCGGCCCATCCTGATGTCCTCACTGAATGCAGATGGCTCACCAGGTTACATCAACGCCGTGTTTGCCAACGTAAGGCTCCAGCCCCAGCGGGGAGACCACCCCAGGAAGCACTACTTGAGGCAGGGGTAAACCATGCCACCCTGGTTTGAGGTGTCCCAGCCCTGGCGCTGCTTCACAGTGACTATTTCCCAGCAGCTGGGGTCCTGCTGCCAGGAGATGGCCCCCGTGATCAGCCTAAGCCCTGCCTGCACAGACAGCTCAGCAGGCTGCCACACAGCACTGCTGGCCTTGCCTGCTGGGAGCAGAGCCCGGGTGTGATGAGCTGAACGGCAGAGAGCCGTTCCTGTCGTCGGAGGGGCTCTCCGGAGGTGGATTGTGTGACCTCTTCCCCCAAAACCCCGTGATGTTTTGCAGACATACACCGAGGAGGACAGACTCATCATCACCCAGCTGCCTTTCGCCACCACACTGGCGGATTTCTGGGCTCTGGTCTGGGATTACACCTGCACATCGGTGGTTGCGTTGAACCAGCTCCAGGAGTTGGACAAGGTCAGCGGCCCACGCGCAGCCCTCTCCGCTCCAGGCTCTGCGGGGCTGGCAGTGTGCTTGCTGCCTTTGCAGGCAGGCAGCTCTCCTCGTGAGAGCCTGCCTGCTCCAGCAGCACGCTGCGAGCTCGTGGGCTCCACCCGGGAGAGCTGTGAGCACAGTCCCAGCACCATGGCACTACAGCGGTGGGGCGTCCCCAGCCTCACAGCGAGGGAGCATCCCTCGCGTTTTGCTTATCGCTGCCCAGCTGTCCTCTCTGCAGGAGTGTTATTTTTCTGGCTGCAGCACTGCAGGTCGGTCTCCAGCAAATGGTGGGCAGAGCACACGCATGCCCACTCTGTGGACTATATCAAATAGTGATATGATACAGTGTGAGCATACCCATGCAAGGTGCTGAGCTCTGCCACGCTTGCAGGTCAGGGCTGTGTGTGATCATTCGCATGTGTATGTCCCCAGACATATGTGGAGTTCTGGCCCACCCAGGGTGAAGCTGCCTATGGCCGTTTCCATGTCCACCTAATCTCAGAGGAGCCTGGAGTGGGTTTCACAGCCTGGACACTTGCCCTCACCAACAAGCAGCAGGTGGGGTCATTGCACAGAGATGGAAAAGTCCTTTGAGAACAGCCTTTGAAAGACGTGGGAGGACCAACTGGGCTCCAGCGTCAGCAGGCTTTGATTTGGGGTCAAAGTCACAGCTAGGGGTGACAGAGGCCACAACGGTCAGAGGGATCTGCTGGGGTCCTGGAAGGGCACCAGCCAGGGCAGGGCCTTTTGCCTTGGGGGAAATGTTAGTCCCAAGAGGGTGAGGCTGCAGGCAGAGGTACAAGGCAGAGGTACATTTGTATACCTTTCTGACTTGGAAGACAGCAGCCATAGATAGAGCCTCTGCATCTTGGTGGTGGTTCATGGATGGGAACAGCTATTACAGGTAGCTGGGAGCTGGACTGGCATCAATCTGAGCTGCACCTGGTGGTCAGCTCTTATTGTGTGCTCTGTCCGTCTGCTGGTCTCAGAGCATTCGGGGGAGAAGGGAAAGGTCTGGGACAGGGTCATCCCACCATGGAGCTTCTCCCTTGATTCAGGGTGCATGGCTGAGCCAGGACTGACACATGCTGTCCGTCCCTTCCCTCCATGAAGCCAATGGGTTTCTTCTCTGCCCAAACCACTGTCTTTCCTCCCTGCTAGCCCAAGAAGCCTGCACTGGAAGTCCGGTTCTGGCAACTGAAGGACTGGCCCATGCAGCAACGTCTTCCCCCGCACCCTGCAACCATCATCAGCCTGCTAGGAAAGGTGGAGACACACCATCGGCAGAGCCAAGACGGACACATCCTTGTCACCTGCTGGTGAGTGATGACTCTCGGAGGAGCAGCCGTGGCACAGAGCTGGCTCAGCCCAGGCTGCATCAGTGAACTTGGGTTACAACAGTGTCCTCAACTCAGATGAAGGGCGGACATATGTATGTGAATTCAGCTGTGTTCAGGGAGGAAGGCTTCCCTGTGGAGGCTGTCTGGCTGCAGGATCTGTGGACACGACCATCCTGAGAGCCTGCATGACTAGTGGGACACCTCTGAAGCTCAGCACTGCAGGGTGATCCCAGGGCAAGTGACCCTGCCCTTGTTCTCCTCCACAGGGATGGTGCCAGCCGGAGCGGAATCTTCTGTGCTGCTAGTTTCCTGTGTGAGCAGATCCAAAGCGAGGGGCTGGTGGATGTATCCCAGGCTGTGAGGATGCTCAAGCGGCGGCGGAGACAACTGATTAAAGATGTGGTAGGTGCTGAAACCTGCACCACTGGAGCAAGAGCCATAGCCTGGACTGTCCCAGCAGCTGCCCTAGCACATGTGTGCTCCTGGGGGCAGCAGGGGCAGATGAAACCTCTGAAAACCGTTTTCCACCACTGGGACACACCCACTCACCACAGGGACAGGTTCTGCAAAACCAGATGGGTACCAAAGCATCCTGTGAGCTGAGTTGCCCTTTTCTGGTTCACCTGTCCTGCTCAGCAGGGGCTGCACTGGTGGGTGCTCAGGTGCCTGTCCTGCACCCCCTTTACCACCCGGTCTGGATGCTAGAGGCCAACATAGGGTGAGCGCTGTGGATGGGAGTGAGCAGCAGATGCTTCATGCCGTGGATGCTGTCTCTCCTCCCAAGACCAGCTGGCTCCAGCATTGGTCAGCTACTGGAGCACATGCCTGTGCTTCCTCAGCGGGGAAGGTGGGCTCCAACTGAGAGGAGGAAAGCGGGCAGTACCTGCACCTGTCTTGCTCAGGAAGTTGTTGGCAGCCAAGGCTGGCCTTCCACTGCAGGTGTTGGTGTACCACTCTCACGTGCATCCTTCTGTCCACAGGAGCAGTATGGGCTCTGCTATGAACTAGCCCTCAGTTACCTGAATTCATTTGAAACCTATGGCAATTTCAAGTAGGGGCATGGCCACAGCCCATCTCCAGCCAGGACTTTGACTCTGTTGACAGCCCTCCATCAGTAACAGTGGAAACCAGAGGAGACAAGAGGGGTGTGCACAGCCCCAAGATGTTTTACTCCCCTGAAAAACCTCTGCAGCTGGAGAGCACAGGCTGGACTGCCTCCAAACTGTGGTCAGGCTTTGAAGCGGGACTCTGACCCTTTGCTCAGATCTTTCTCAGGAACTTATCTGGAATCACAGCTTGAGCATGCAGACCAGAGCAGAGGCACCAGGACTTGACCTGTCTGTGCCAGGGATGAAGAGAACCAGCTGTCCCATCCAGGCTCCCTCATCCCTTCAAGCAGCCCCAGGGAAACTGGGGTAGCTCCACCAATGCCCAAAGTGTGTTCTGCCAGGGGAGCATCAAATCTCTGTAAGATCCACAGAGCTCAGGAGCACAGGCTATCCTACTTTGGGAGAAGCGTGAAGCCAAGGCCAACAAGAGCCAAGGGACGGACAATTCACGTAGCCCCGTAGTGCTAGCCTGGTCCTTCCCACCCCACATAATCCCTTCCTGGAGTTCTATCTGCCTGATGCTAATCCATGCACCACAGCCCTGCCAGGTCCAGAGAGGCTCCCTTAAACAGCCTGTCTGGCTCCACTATGGCAATCCCCAGTTGTAGCAGCTCAACTCAGATATCCTGGATATTGTTCTGGCAGTCTACTGCCCAGGAGGGGCTGCTGCACCATGGAGACTGGTTCTGCCTTTGCTGCTCAAGGGCCAGGGCCCTCAGAGCCAGGACTGACCTCATGGCTCTGTTCTGTGTCTCACCAATAAAGGCTCTGTGCTGGCCATAGTGGTAGTGACCTCTGATCTTCACTTTACTTCCAGGTTTGATATGACATGGGGGCTGCAAAGGATTTGAGAGCACACAGGTGCCTCAGCTCTGGCCACAGCATGGGCACAGAACACACACCTGCTCAAGATGTTTGTTGAGGGACATCACCCATCACTGATTCTCACCACACACCCCATCCAAATGCACGACAGAGCTGCTCAGCACAGCCCTGGGAGTCAGGAAGGCTGTTTGGCACCCTCTGGGGACACGGGGACACAGCAGCCTTGCTCATGTCCTCCCCTCAACAAGGTCCTGTTAGCTCCCTGGAGGGGAATATGACCCCACAAGGGCAATGAGGGGACCAGGCAGGAGCTGTAGTGGGGCAGGCAGCCCCCTCCAAACCACAAGCCTTTATTGGTTGTCCAGACAGAGCAGGCAGACTCATAAAGGAAGCCCAGTCAGGCAAAGCTCCAGCAGAGTCCTGGATTTGGCTGAATATCAGCAGACAGAGCAGGGAGAGGGGTTGTGAACCCAGGACATGGCAGGATCATGTACCATCCCTCAGCCTGAGCCTGTGTGAGTCAGGGACTGGGAAATCTGGTGTGCAGTTCTTGCTTCCAGGAAAGCAAAAATGAAAGCAAAGCCTAAAAACAGGAACTACAGAAAGTTGCATTCAGAGGTCTTACAACAGCAGTAAGCGAAAGCCGGGAGGTAAAGGGGGTGAGGAAAGAAAAAGCTCACAACCCTCCTTGCCCTCCTGTTTTCTTCTTGCTCTGATGAATTGGATGGGACCCCCAGTGCTGGTCACAGTCACAGGAGAGCCAGAGGGCTCAGCAGCCATCAGCACAGAGATGGGGTCATCCTCCCCATCTTCTCCACTCCCTCGTTGCTCTGAATGTCTCCTGTGGTCCTGAGCAGGGGTTGGAGTGGCAGATCTCCAGCCAGGCCACCTTTACCTGTGGAGACCAAGGTCACCCAGGACAGAGGCTGCTGCATGCTCTCAGCAGCATTAAGGAGCTCACACCCCACAATTGCCTCCACACATGAATGTGAGACGGGCTGGAGCACGGGGCAGTGCCTGGCACAGCACAACCCCTTCAACCCAGATGTGCCCAACCACAGGTCCCCAGAGGTGCCCACTGGTGCCCAGGTGAGAGCAGCAGTCCCTCATCTTTCCCATCCCAGCAGATCTTTCCCCTGGCAGGAGTGTCATGGCCATGGGTCCCTCAAAGGGCTGAGCCATGAGCCATCCTTTGGGGTGCCCGTCTTTGCTCACCCCTGCCCCTGCTCCAGGCTGGGAACACTGCCTGGAGCCATGCTATGCTGCCACATGGGGCTTAGCAGGCAGAGAAGTCCTGACCACCCAGCGCCACAGGGCAAATGGGGAGGTGCTTCAGTGAAGACGATAAGCAGATGTTTCTCCTGAGGGTCAGGGTCTTCTGGGAGATCTCTGCTCTCCTTCCAGCTGCCGCTCATCCCTACAGGCCTTTCTGTGGTGGTATTCCAGAAAAATTGCTTTTTCCTACCTTTTTAATTATCTTCCTTAGCTTTGCTGGGCAAAGACTTCCTTCTCCTGGAAAGGCAAAGGGGAGTCCTGAATAAGAGTTTGGTGTTGCC
>NW_010551725.1:0-572 GCF_000687285.1 Phaethon lepturus
CGCCTCTCCTTCCTCCCCGGCCTCCCCAGGGCTCCTGGAAAGGCGCAGAGAGGAATTCCAGCCATTTGCAAGAAATTCGCCTTTTAGAAAAACACTTTCTCCGCATGACTCAAGAGCAAATTAGCAGAGCCGGGTTGCAGAGCGGGGAGGGCAGGCAGCTGGAGAGCGGTGGAGGACAGCACATCCCGAACAGCATCTTCCTCCCGCCGGAAGCGGAGATGGGACTGGGGAGTGGAGCTCCCACCCTGTCCCACAGCCCTTTCCAGCCGGAGCAGCGTGGTCCAGCGGCCATGCAGTCAGCCCCAGATGCCTCGTTTCCACCTCTGCCACTGCCTTATCTTGTAGCCATGGGTATGTCCCCTTCTGCTTCCAACCCTCACCGGTCCCTTTAGCCTGGAGGAGTTTTGGCATCAATCCCAACCGGCCTCCTGGGTTTGGGTGCGAGGGGGTGGATTTTCAGGATTAGCCAGAGCTGGGATGAGCCAATGCTGAACAAAGCAGGTTTTGAGCCGTGATCTCCATGCAGAGCTGAGCCACGCCAAGAGCGAGGAGGTTGCCGACGCGGCAGCCCG
>NW_010551725.1:622-1348 GCF_000687285.1 Phaethon lepturus
CAGCAGCTTCGGTCAAGAGAGGATAGGGCTGAGCAGAGCACTGGGTTTTTTCTTCCCATGAATGCAAATCAGAGCCAAACACCTTATAAACCCGCTGCCTGCGTTCCCCACGGCTGCTCGAGCAGGGATGGGAGATCTGGTCTGCGTGCGAGGCCGTCTCCCTGCCTTCACCCTGCTGCTCCTCACAGCATCCCTACATTTTTAGCTCCACCCCATTACTTTTTAGGTCCAGCTGGACCATTGCACCCCTCTGCCCCATCCCTGCAGCCCAAGTAACAGCACATGGGCGAGCAGCGCCGGGCCAGGGCTGCCTGCAGGCTGGTGAGGCTCATCCCACACTGGTGGGGTGGACAGTGGCTAACCTCCGTTTTTAGGCTTCACTCAGCCAGCGAAGTGTGGAGCCTCCTGAGGAGCAACAGAGTAATAGAAACACCAAGCTGCAAGCTGAAGGGTGGAGGGGGAAGAAAGGCTGCAGCAACCCAATCCATGGCAAGAATCACAGAATTGTTTAGGTTGGAAAAGACCTTTAAGATCATGAAGTCCAAACGTTAACCCAGCACTGCCAAGTCCACCACTAACCCATGTCCCTCAGCATCACATCCACATGTCTTTTAAATCCCTCCAGGGATGGTGACTCCACCATTGCCCTGGGCAGCCTGTGCCAATGCCTGACCACCCTCTTGGTGAAGAAATTTTTCATAATCTCCGATCTAAACCTCTCCTGGG
>NW_010551726.1:0-313 GCF_000687285.1 Phaethon lepturus
GAGCCTTATCGCCGGGGCTGCTTGGTTCCAAGCCAGTGTGTTTTCTTCTGTAGCAAGCAAACTATTGACTTAGGAGCTAGGGCAGGTTTTCTTGTGTCAACAACCCGAGCTGCAAGTCCTCCTCGTACGCTGGTTTCCTTGTTTAGCGAGAAATTGCCTGTATGCCGTGGCGTGCATCCCTCCCGTCCGGCGTGCGCAGGGAGCGGCCGCTGTTTGCCACGGCAGAGTCACAGCTGCTATTTTAAGGCACTGATGCCCCAGGTGAGTTTCTCAGCTGAGAAACGCCTTGCTTTTTTTTTTTTTTTTTTTTTTT
>NW_010551726.1:333-1318 GCF_000687285.1 Phaethon lepturus
TTTTTTTGCAGGCAGGTTTGCACGATGAGCCATCCTTTCTCTCTTTGAACTACCCTCCCTCCCAGTTTGGGTGTAGCCCAAAGGAAATGGAGCAAAATCCCGGTTTCACCCAGGTGGAGAGGAGCTTCGCCATTGACTTTAGCAGCAGCACAGCTTACCTGCAGCTTCCTCTAGATGAAGCACTCAAGGGGACCCGCGAGCTTTCCAACTTTCCTCCTTTCTTCTGAGAGAAAAGCATTCTCTAAGTGCTTTTCCTCCTGTTAAGCAAATTATTTAGATTTTTGATACTTAGCCCATTTTAAATGAAGTTTTGAGTTCCGCCCTGGGTATAACATTCAGCTGCAGGCATCAGCGAAAGGCCTGTGACCTTGATTACGGGAATCACGTCATTAGTCTGAGTTTTGTTTGGTATGTTTGAGAAGAATGGAAGATGCTGTCTCCTAGCCAGTATAAACAGAATTGAGACAGTTTTAGGGAAAAAAAAAGTATATCTATTTGAAGTACATCTTCCCCCCTAATTTATCTTGCCTGTTCTCCTTTGTTTAGGACCAAGAGCACACATGCAGCAAGGGACAGAAAAAGCCAGTATGGGTGTTCAGTAATACGACTTTTCTCTATTGTAGTCAGCACACCGGCTCGCTAATGCCTGCTCTTTTGCCTTGGAAACATGATGGGGAAAAGAAAACAAAAACATCCCTGGTGGCTAACACTTTTGTGATTTTATCTAAGTCATACGGCTGGAATATGGATACGCTTTCGGCCTGGGGATCGTGTCTGCAGCTGCTGCTCACTGAACGCTGCGGGCTGTAGGAGTCCTGGTCTTGGGTCTCCCTCGTGTCGAGGCAGGGGTGTGCGCCCTGGCCCCCTCCTCCTCATGCCCCGCTTTCCGTTCGAGGGCATTTGGGCTGGGCTGGAGCGTCCGGGTCTCCATCCCAGCGAGGGCAGCTGGAGAAGCGGAGCCAGGCTCGCCAGACCGGACCGCCTT
>NW_010551727.1:0-1778 GCF_000687285.1 Phaethon lepturus
GAGCTTCACTGAAACCAAGCAACATGCAGCAGTGATGGAACCAGAATTGGCTTCCGCAGCTTGCGCCCAACAATTCCCTCGAGACTGACATCTTTGACCTGCAGATCATGGGCATGGACCATGCCAGATGACAATTCAACACCACATACCATCTCCCCTGCCCTGAGAGACTGCTATGACAGATGAAGCCCAGAGTCATGGACCGAATGAACTCCACAGACATTTTAAAGTGATGGCCCATGGACTAAGAAAGTGATATCTGTATGTGTATATTAAAAGACAGGAAGAGTAATAATGAATAATTGGAATGTATTGAAAAGTACAGGACCCGGGCATGAGGTAAACGGTATGAAAAGGACTGTCGTGGTTTAGCCCCAGCCAGCAACTAAGCACCACACAGCGACTTGCTCACTCCCCCTCCCGCAGCGAGACAGGGGAGAGAATTAGGAAAAAAGCTCATGGGTTGAGATAAACAGTTTCATAGGACAGAAAGAGAGAAGGAAACAACAATAATAATACCAACAAAGGAATGTACAAGAACAAGTGATGCCCAATACAGCAATTGCTCACCACCCAGTGATCGACAGCCCGATTTCCGCCCCCCGGCCAGCTCCAGTTTATGTACTGGGCATGACGTCGTATGGTAGGGAATATCTCTTTGGCCAGCCTGGGTCAGCTGTCCTGGCTGTGTCCCCTCCCAGCTCCCCGTGCACCCTCAGCCTTCTCGCTAGCAGGACAGCATGAGAAGCTGGACTGTCCTTGACTGCTCAGCAACAACCCAAAACATCAGCACGTTATCAACATTTTCTCATCCCAAATCCAAAACACAGTCTCACACTGGCTTCTGTGAAGAAAACCAGCTCTATCCTGCCTGAAACCAGGACGGGAATGCAAATGCATTAGACACCAGGAAGTCTTTGAATCTAGTTTTATGTTTGTTACTGGCTTTACAATTTCACTTTATTATGGAAACAGGAGTTTACATAAGGAATAGTGAGCCTGGCTTTTCTGTGTGACTATGTTCTTCTCAGTCCCACTTCCTCCACTAACCCACATACATACAGTGAAGACAGTCATTCTTTTTTCACAGAATCACAGGATCACAAAGGTTGGAAAGGACCTTCAAGATCATCAGGTCCAGCCATTAATCTAGCACCACCATGGTCCTTAAACCATGTCCTGAAGTGCCACATCCACACGTTTTTTTGAACACCTCCAGAGATGGTGACTCCATCACCTCCCTGGGCAGCCTGTGCCAATGCTTGACCACCCTCTCAGTGAAGAAATTTTTCCTAATATCCCATCTAAACCTCCCCGGGTGCAACTTGAGGCCATTTCCTCTCGTCCTATCACTAGTTAGTTGGGAGAAGAGACCAACACCCTCGTCGCCACAGCCCCCTTTCAGGTAGTTGTAGGGAGCGATAAGGTCTCCCCTCAGCCTCCTCTTCTCCAGGCTGAACTACCCCAGTTCCCTCAGCTGCTCCTCATAAGATTTGTGCTCCAGACCCCTCACCAGCTTCATTGCCCTTCTCTGGTCATGCACCAGCACCTCAACGTCCTTCTTGCAGTGAGGGGCCCAAAACTGAACACAGGATTCAAGGTGCGGCTTCACCACTAGTGCTGAGTACAGGGGCACTATCACTTCCCTACTCCTGCTGGCCACACTATTGCTAATACAGGCCAGGATGCTGTTGGCCTTCTTGGCCACCTGGGCACACTGCTGGCTCATATTCAGCCGGCTGTCAACCAGCACCCCCAGGTCCTTTTCCGCTGGGCTT
>NW_010551728.1:0-6103 GCF_000687285.1 Phaethon lepturus
GTTGAGGCTGGGGCTGCGCTCGATTGTACGTCCTGTGAGCTGCGCACCGACCGTCTCGCCCCGGGGGCTGCTCGAGCTGCCGCTACCTCACTTGTGAGGCCGTTGTGGGGTGTCTCATCCCTCGGTGCCGTTCTGCCGCGTCCTCGCCCTAGCGCAAGGGGACAGTGGTGCTAGACTTCCCCAAACAAGTGTGGAGCTTTGTAGTGAGAATGCCGGTTCGGCTTTGGGCTGTCAAAGGTGGGGTGGCTTGTGGCAAAGGAAATGGCGTGGGGCCGCATGCACGTTCCGGTTAACAACTATAGCGCCTGGTCTGTGTCGTCTGGTACTGAAAACACTTGAAAAGAGAGAGACTTGACATCTGTGCTGCCTGTCTTGCTATGCCCCTTTGGCTTAGGAAGTTCGGAAAGCGAGCTATAAAATGTCCTTTTGTGATACGTGTATGAGATCAGTGCAACTATAATAGATAGATACCTTCCTAAATGGCTTACAGAGAGGGAGGAAAAAGTTTACAGCTTTGTTTCTGGTTTTGCAGGTGTGCCAACTTTTGTACTGTGCTATGCGATGCTCGTGGACGCTCTAGTGGAGGAACTCCAGTAGAGTATGCTTTTACAGTATACTGTCAGTGTAGCTGGCCTTTTATTTAAACTAAAGATTAGGGAAGACCAATGCCTCGTAAGTGTTGGGACAAGTTGCTGGTTTTATTTTTGGTTTTGGTTCACAAATTTAGGTAATTAAATCACTACCTCCACTCCTCTCAAAAATTTTCTGTATCGCCATTTTTGATGTGGAACCGTAACGAAAAGTGGGGTAATGGTTACTGCTCTATATCACATTGAAGAACCCTTTAGGTAAAATTTGTGGGACATAACATTCTAGTGACAGGCCTTTGAAAAACAGGAGAATCTTAAGAATTTGGGATTTTTTTCCGAGGCTCTGAAGTGTTCTCTTCGCCTTCCTCTCTCTGTGCAAACCCTATAAAACTTTTTTTGTGAAGGGAAAGCTTTCTTGTCTGTGGCCATTAAAAGAAGTAACATTCAATATAGTTTCTTAGATGGATTATTTACTGTGTAACTTGTTTTTATGCTCATTCCATCTTTGCTCAAGGTTCAAAAAAATTGCGTCATCATGCAATATTTGAAGCTGAAATTGAGGTATTTATCAAAGTATATAATGAGCTACCGACAGGTCTGTGAACATCTTCTATCTTGAATTTTGGCATTGCTGGAAAGCCCTCTTGTTTTTCGTTTTTTCCTCCCTGTTGCAGTCTGTCTTCCTCTCTATGTGGCTGTTCACTACTGCCATCTCTTGGGTAGAAGCAGGCCTGATGAACGTTTATGATGGTTGTCCTCTAGTGGCTGGTTTGTAAAGAGAATATAAACGCTGCTGTACTTGCCCCTCAGTGGAGACTTGTCTTTAGAGAACATGGCAGTGGGAGAGCATGAGTCGGGAACAGATCCTGAAGGTTAACTTTTCACTTACAGGCATGGGTCATGTTTTATAATAATTTCTGTGCTTTTTGTCTTCGTTTCCTCGGGAAATGAGATCTGTGTGATTCTACATCTTTGTGTCTTTGGATACTAAGAATCAAACATGTTATTCAATTTTAACCAAGTTTGAAAGCAGGATAAAGGTTTGAAAGCAATTCTATTCTATTTATTTTCTAAAAATTGAGGGCAGGGTCAAAGAGAGAGAACAAAATTCCGCATTTCATTTGGCAGTAATCCTCCATCTAGTCAGCACAAGCATATGGGCCAGCTGGATGGTATGGGCATGAAATTAACCATAGGATACCATAGGTGAAAGTGTCATAAGGGACACCAGTGGAAGTTGATGTTTTAAGGGTGTTGTTATGGAGAGTTAAAGCAACAAAGGATACATATTTGAAGGTACTAGGTACAGATATTCTCCTGTTAATGGAGAATTCAATGTGCTTTTAAACCATAAATTCTTTTCTTTTTCCCTAAGCCATATGTTTCAGTATACTAACCTACAGTTGTGAAGGTGCTGTTTTTGACAAAGATGTCTTTCAAAAGAAGAGTGAAGGATCTTGTGAAGGGTGAAGATGGGTGAAGCAATTTTTTCCTGAAAAAATAATTTAGAAAATTTTAGAGTCCTTTGATATACACAGAATAATTTTTCACATTTACAGGAAGATGCATATATTGCATGAGATTAATCTCAAATAAAAATCTTCAGTCTTCTATTTACCAGATTTTTTTTGTTAAAGAATACAACATTTTGTGCCAACCTGATCTAAAAAATGTGAAAAGTATGCCAGGTTGTAAAGATCTTACTACATGTATAAACAGTAGAACAGGCCTCAAAAATCAAGTCAAATGTTGAATTGAACAATTTAACTTTCACCAAGAAGGGTATTGCCAGACCAAATTTTCTGGTTAATGTTAATAAATGACTGTCACTATTATTAATGTTGCTAAAATGAAGATAATGGTAATGCTCATTAAAAATCTCTTATTTTCTTTCATGTAGCTTTGGAATTAGAAAAATCCTTTGTGTCTTGGAACTTGGTGGCATATCCCATCAACTTCTGAGACAACTTTAGGACCACATAGTCTACTTTGTAAGTTATAGGAATGTAGAATATGATAAATATTTTCTTTTCTGTGGGTATTGCAAAAATACATAAAAATTAGTAGGACTTAGTTATGAATTTTACTATAGAAATAATACTGATTTTAGATGGCTATGACAAATGATGTGTGATGATTTGGAGTTGAACTCTGTATCCCTAATACAAAACTACTCTTTATTGGTATTACATTAATCATGAACTAATTAAACATAAACATAAATTAATAATAAATAAATCACAAAGAGAAATCTATATTAATTTAACAGTTATACTTTATATCTTCTGAATTTGGAAATTTTTAGTTGCAGCTTTAACACCTTTTCAAGAGTGCTTTTACTCTTACTATGTTATGGTGAAGGATGGACTCATGTCAGACTTACGCTATTCACAAGAGGTTTCTGTTGTTATTTTTTTAACTGTCAGCCTTGCATATGGTTGCAGGGTTCTGACATAGAACTTCTGCATGCATTTTTAACTTTTCATAGAAATTCTGTAGGTAAGCAATGCCATGAGTTATAGTTTCATAAATTTACTAGTCATGAATTATACCAGATATTATTGGACACAATCTAAAGACACATGACTTGCTCAAATGTAATCTGCACAGCATCAGTTGTAGTAATATGGCAAAATAAAGTCCAGGAGTTTACTGCAGCACAAACAGCAATGTAAATCTTTGAGGCAAATAAATTCTTTTTACTTGCACATGGAGCAAACCTGATGTTGTTATGTTATCAGACATGTATTTTTAGTTTGATTAAAAAAAAATTACACTGTGCTATTAAACTTTAAAATTTGAGCAGTACTAATTGGTCTCCTGTAGAGGTGAAGTAGAACAGGCCTTGGAAACTTAAATTACTTCTTTAGTGTCATGTGTGAGATGTGTCAGAAGTGAGAATCAGACTCTTAAGTTTCTGGCTCCTGGGGCCAAACTGCAAGGCTGCCCTTTCTCCCTACTAGAAGATTCACTAGACATGTTTATTTTATAAATTTTGATTAACTATGTGACAGTATTGTAATATTCCAAACACTGGTTCTTATAAAGTATTGTAATTTAGAACTAAATTGACATATATGAGTGTCCAAGGAGAATAGGCCAAGTGACATACCATGAGCCAATACTATTTTCCTGTGTTGCACATTAAAAGTTCTCATCTTATCATCAGCTGACCCAAATGCATAAGGAACTCCTTTCCCATGCAATACCAGGGCTATATAGCTTTAATTTCATACCAAGGGTGGCATTGCTAAATTGTGATTTTTTTCAGGAACAGATGCAACAAAAATCTTACTGGCCAGTCACAGGATCCTCTATTAACATGTTAGAAAGTACACACACAAAGAATATCCAGGAATAATTTACTGAGAATCCCCCAAATCAATGCCTCATTGCTTTGAATGTCAGTGCCCTGTCTCCAGTGTAAATGCCCACATAGCTAATTGTTGCGGCAGTATGAGTTTGACTGAGTGAATCACTGAAAGTCTTTGCTCTAGATGTTTCTGAGGAAACTTATCTCTTCTTGTTTGCAAAGAATGAATAGCCTGATTTAATGCCTGTGAATAGCATGAAACCTTGTCAATGGACTCCAGGGACAAGAGTCTGTTGGAGTGTGTTAAAATAATGTACAACAAAAAGGTGTAAAAGTTGATGCGGATCTCATGAAATTATTTTTATTCTTCTGAAGAATACATTTTGCTTTTTCTGTCAGGTGTGCTTAGTGCCATAAATACATCTTTATTCAGAAGATTTTATTCTGTGGCTGTTTCTGCGTGTGAGTAGTCAAGGATAGAGGGGAGAAAAGTATGAGATTCTTTGGTTAAGTTCTTTTTTTTTTTTTTAATGCCAAAGAGAAATGCGTTCTTTCATTTGCAAACTTGCTTTCAGTGTATGTGTACTATGTGAATGCTTTTCACAGAATTTCAGTAGCCTCAACTGATGTTACAATGAATATGTATCATTTTTACTTACACTTATTATGGTGTCACTAGAGTTCATACAAAAGTATGTATGTATAATAAAAGCTGGAAAGAAAATACTTTCCTATGATTATTGTGTGGTCATTTTCTTTTTGGTGGAATATTGCCCTTCACCATTGCATAAACCATTGTGTCATGCTTGAGGAGCTTAGGTTGAATAATAGATTATCTTGGAGGAAATCCTTGAGAAGCAGTGATAGCTAATGGGCTAGAACATAGGAGATTTGTGTCTTTTATCTCTTTCTGTCATTTGTTTCCTCAGTGACTTCAGTCAGGTCATCTGCTGTTTGTGCTGCTGTTTCCTTACACTTATGTAGAAATGCTTTAACTCCTTTGAGCTGAAGAATTTCAATGAAAGGTATGTGCTTCATTACTAGAGTAAATATGAGAGAGTCTTGAAAAAAATGGTTATAGATATTTTTTGAGAAAAGGAATTCACTTAGTCTGAACAAGACAACTCTATACACAGTATGAATAGCTCTGAATATCAATACCGTTGGCAGTATTTGAACTGATGTATCTGTGTACGTCAGGGGTAAAGCCTGAATTTATCAAAGTTTCACAGATATTAAAGAAGCATAATTGCTGGAAATATGAAACCCTTTAGTTTTAACTTACAATTTAAGGCTGGTCATTCTTCTCTAAAGAAGAATCTGTCTAAACAGATTGTGTACCTCTCCCTGCACCCCCTCCCCCCCTTTTTTTTTAATGGTGAAACAAAAGTGAATATTTTTGGACTGTGCTGCTCATTTGTGGAATCTTCTCCACAGCTTAGTTGGTGGAAGATAATGTCCTGGCAGGGACTTCTTCAGACTTTCATTCCTGCCTCCTTGTATTTTTAGTATGTACAGGTAGAAGTGAATGCTGTTCCTTGATACACTAATACAAAGGAATACACTTTTTTCTTTTACATTAGAGGTCATATATGACTCTTCTGAAGAGAGGACTAACGTTCTAAGTTGCTGTGTACAGTTTAATGTATGTTCTTCTAGTTATGCTTGGAAACTAGTTAATTATTGCATATTTGTTAATTTCAGAACTTAAAGTGAAATGTCTAGAAAGAAAAAAAAAGTGCCAAGGATTGGTGTATATGCAACCCCCCCTCCCTGGTAGCTCAAAATGTTGTCACTCTGGAAATAGAAGAATGCTGCTTATTTCATGGTGAAACTTTGAACTAATCTCTAGTTAAAGTGTTTTTTCAGAGGAACTGAATTTTAAGGAAATAATTTTTTCTGTATTTCACTCAAGCAGTGTACAAGTAAGTTGAAGAGGAGGCTCAATGATGAGGGAAGCTTGGATGATTGGTTTTGTTTATGTTCAGATCAGAATGAATACAATGGACCATTTCAGTTGGAAGGGACCTGCAGTGGTTATCTAGTCCAACTGCCTGACCACTTCAGGGCTGACCAGGCTAAAGCATGTCATTAAGGGCATTGGTCACTAACACTGACAGGCATGGGGCATTGACCATCTGTCTAGGAAGCCTGTTCCAGTGTCTGACTACCCTCTCGGTAGAGAAATGCTTCCTAAAGT
>NW_010551728.1:6922-12589 GCF_000687285.1 Phaethon lepturus
GCTGTGTTTGATGCGCCCCAGGATGGGGTTTGCCCTCCTGGCTGCCAGGGCACGCTGCGGACTCACACTGAGCCTGCTGTCACCCAGCACCCCAAAACCAGATCAGTTTTTTTCTGAAGCAGTGTTGTTCTGTAGAAAAGAGGTTGAAGAAAGACTTTTATGCATGTGAAGTTACGGTAAGTATGTCTAATAGTGGATTTAAGCTGGAGGAGACAGTGATAACCAGATGTAGAAGTTTAACTGAGGAAGTACAATTTGTATTTGGTACACCTCTGTGTCTAGGTAATTATAATTCATTCACATCTGTGCTTTGGATTACATGAAGCTATGTGAGAGCATCATATTTGCCGGTAGAGGGTAATGAAAACTTTATATTGAGGTTCATGTCAGCCCACGAGATACTGAGTGATGCATTAGCTGGCAGATTGGGTATAGGAGAAGGGGTACAAACAATAAATTACATCTAACAAGAATTTGCTGTTATTGTTCATAGGTCTAACTTTTCTGGTGTAGTGACATGGTGAGCTCTTATGTGAATAAGCTTCTCAGTGTCTTGAATGCGCTGTGTGAAATTTAGGCTCCATTGAGACTAACAAAAGTTTTGCTGCTGATGTAAACAGAATCAGAATTTTGTTCCTTTTCCTGTAACCTGCAAAAAAAGGTCTAATTCATGTAGTGTTTAGACTACTGATATCAGAGGCCCATGCACAACTGATGTGTGATGTTACTAGCCAGTGAAGCTAAACTGGCGTTCGCAGTGATTGGACTTTTTGCAAAGTGGTGTAAAAATACGTTACTTTTATTTTTATGTTATCAGATACTCTACAGAAGCAGTTCTGCCTCCTGTAGCTCAGAGGCTGAATCAGACCTAACGCCTCTTTCCAGAGTTGCATTTATTCTTTGTTTGCATTGTCATCTTAGCTGTGTTTTTCTTTGTGTGGTCTTTATTGCAGCTGTTGTCACAGACGTCAGCTGGAAATGAACTGGGATGGGTGAAAAGGCTCTGTCCAGCAAACTAAATCCAAGAATGTTTTAACATTCATCTTTATTAGAGCTACCCCAAAAAATGTTTATCCTTCAAGCAGTAGGAGAGATTGCCGTATGACAGTGACCTAAATATTACCAAAATAATCTTGGAAGTTTTGCCATTTACATTGTGCAAGACAAAATGTGTAAGTTTTTGTCTTACTGAGGAAATATATTGAAAGGAGATGAGCTTCACTCCCCCCGCCCCAATTTCTAGATGATTGCAAAGGTGCGTACTTCTTTGTGCTTCGGTTCACCATGCCCAGTATGTCATTTCTAGCCTCTGCTGTATTTTGTCGTATATTGTTGTTACCTTTCTGTGGTAGACCACTGTGTTCTGATGCGAGGTAAGCATTTCAGATATGGAAGAACAAGCAAGGAGTTAAAGGGTGAGCTAGAAGCCCCCTGTTCCTTTCAAGTCTGGCTTTTGTTTTGGAAGGCCCTGTTGATCTGCTTAACATCACTGTGCACCAGTCAAATCTGGGATTTGCTTTATTGCCCTGAAACAAATTTCCATTTTGTACATGCATCTGATTCCCTGCCTAGTGGCATGGACAGCTTTATGTGGGCCTTGCTGGATTTTGAAATTCTTTTAAATTAGGACATAGTATGTTTTGATACTTTGTTGAATTGCGTAGAGCCTTCTGCCAGAGATACAAAGGTACTTTACCTGTTTTTTCCTCTTAAATTTACCTCTTTAAAAAAAAAAAAATACTTGCGGCGTTGCAGTCTTAATAACTTAGTTGGTGCATTTCTTGCAGGAATGACTTCAAGTGGCTTGTGATCAGACTTTGTTATTCGGTTTGTGCATAAAAACATACTAATCCATTCTGTGGGGTGGTAATTGCATCTTTTGTGTATGAGAGTGGTAATTAATTGCCTTGTTGACCTGTTAAGAATCATTATGGAAAGGTAGCAAATAACATCTGTAAAATTCAGCGATACTACTGCTAAATGTCTTTCACATCTTTCACTGTTCCCTTGAATAGATAAGAGTTAGATGGATGTGCTGAGAGATTATTTCTGCCTTTCCCATTAAAGAAGGTTTTATTCTTAGCCTCTTGAAATGGGGTAGGTCAGAAGGAAGATCTCATGCTGCAAGACAAGCTTGCCATTAGAACCAGAAAGTTTTAAAATTAATTTTTGTGAAGCGGTTACTCTTATTGGAGAAGGCTAATAAATAGGTTTTTTTTCGTCATGAAGCTTATAGCCTGATGAATGGGAAGGAGAAGGCTTTATTGCGATCATATAGTCTTTCTGGAGGGGAGAAGGAGATGTAATGTTTTCAGAGTGTTCTAGAAAGGGAGATCTTGTATGAATCCCAGCAATGCATGCTTCTTCAGGGCATGGAGTCCTTCTCCAGTCCTGCAGGGCAACAGAATGCAACTGGAAACATCATTTTGTTGTTTGCAATGTAACTCAGATTAAACCTGTACAAGAGGTTTAATAAATATGCTGTCCATGAAAGTCTCCCTGTTGGGGGCCACAGTCCTTTAAAGATGAAAATTGGGCTCCTTTTCCAGTGAGACCTGATAGTGTAATTCAGAAGGCAGATCTGACAACTGTTAGGATACTGATTATTGGAGTAAATAGAGGAAACAAATATAGAGGAGCAAACTAGAGGAGTTAATTACTCCTCTAGTAATGAACCTATATGAACTGTTAGTCTAAATGTTGAATGATAATGCCACCCATCTGCTTGACAGCTATTTAGTTTACTGGATTTTGCATGCTGCTTGGACAATGTTGGTTCCTTTCTTTTGGCAAAACTCCGTTCTTTGGTTTTGTTTCCAGAGAAAGATATATTTGCATGCAGTTTGTTTTAATTTGAAAAGTCTGCATAGTCGGGAATTTTCTGTAATAGTGGTTTGTTCTTGCTGTAAAATACATTTGTGAATGTAGGCACAAAGAGGAATAGGCAAACTTGCTCTTATCTGAAAAGTTATTAAATAAAAAATCAACACTAATCAACACTGGATGTAAGCACACTGTCCAGAATCAAGATGGAAATTGTTCTCTAGATTATTGTTGACTGCTGGACTGCCAGTGAGTGTAGGTTAGACCAACCTTTAAAGCAGCCTGTGAGGCTAATTTCTCAACAAGGGACATTGTGAAAAATAAGATGACAGGAATAAATAATACATATTTTTGATATTAATGTAGTCTTTAATACTCTTGGAGCTTTCTGAAGTTTCTAAAAAAATTATTCACTTGTTTCCTAGTAAACCTTTTCTGAATTTATTTCTGGGAGCTAGTAATAGGTTTTCTTTACTTTAAAATCATGTTTGATTTTACTGCCTAAGTACATATTACATTTTCATTTTGTTCTTGGTAAGTAAAAGGACAGTTGTCAAGGTGATGATGAAAAGTGTACTTGTGGGGACAAGGTGAAAGAACCGAACTGACATTTTATGTAGAGAAATAATAAATGAGGAAATAGTATCTATGTTTTGGATAACTGCTACTTTTTTTTCTTTTGGCATAACCTCAAAATATCATCCCTGAGACAGTAAATTTGTGACATGATTATCATCATCTTTGAAACATGGAAAGAGTAAGTTGAAGGTCTTCTGCTCTATTAGTGTATCAACCATGTTGCATCATAATTGAGTTAAGGGTGATGGACTAAAGAGTCAAAATAGTGGTATCTTTTGATTATATAATACACTGAAGTGCTTACCTCATATCTAGTCTCCTAATTCTGAGTGTTAGTCTCCTTATGCCTATTAGAGTAATAAACATGCACAGAAGGACTGTTCTACTGCTCTTGTAAGTGTTAACAACCCGAAAAATAATTTGGAATTTGGAATGTATGTTTATCTGTTCTGTTAGCTCAATGGTGACCTGCTTGGGCCCTTTGGACCCTGATGTCATATAAGTATTTAAACTGTTTTCATGTTTTGTTTTTTCCTCACAAGCTGAGGTTACTGATGGGCAAGATTTGAGAGACAGAGTAATGGAAAGCAAGGTGTTCATTTGGAGTGTGGAGCAGCTTATCACTGGTTCAAGGAAAAATACACAAATGAGAGCTTTAAACCTTGAATGCAAGTTTTTGTCACGTTTATTTGGAATGCTGTGACATAAGGCAGTGTTGTACCTTAATGGTATCTCAAAGATCCTTCTACCTGAAATGCTTTTATTTGCTTAAAAATATCAGCTGAATTTACAAGATTAAAGACAAACTGAGTAATAGAAGTTTAGTAGTAATTTTTGGCAATCTATTAAAGCCAGAGTTGGGGACATAAATAGCTATGAAAGCTTGTTACTGAATTTTCTGTGATTGACAGAAATTCTTTCTGAGGAGCTGTAATGCTTTAACAACCGCATAGTCCGTTTTTATTATAGCCGAGTCCTGAGTTTCAGGATTTTTAGTAGTAAAGACCTTACTTTGCTTTCACTTATTTTTTTATGGTTTTACTTAAAAAAAATACTAATTTCTGCACTTCTAGGTTAAAAAAACCCCACCCTTCATTCTTTTACCACCTCAGATGCTGGATGCACAAGTGTTCCATTTTCAGGCTACAGGTAAGGAGATAATTGTGAGAAGTTTTCTGAGCACTCCGTTGGTGTCTTTTCTCCCGCGGCCAGCAGCGGTTCACTGTCTGCCGCAGGTGAGCAGCATGCGGGTCTGG
Source organism: Phaethon lepturus (assembly GCF_000687285.1). Lineage (NCBI taxonomy): Eukaryota > Metazoa > Chordata > Aves > Phaethontiformes > Phaethontidae > Phaethon > Phaethon lepturus. The sequence goes on from NW_010551728.1 coordinate 11,581, forward strand.
CTTAGCGTGTCAGCCTGCGACGGCGTGGTGGTTGCCTGGGGGTGTCCTGGGGGGGCAGCGGTGACTCTGCCGTTGAGCGCCGTGCCCTGGGGTGCCAGTAGGGCTTCGCTTCAAGATGTGGGAACAAAAGTCACTGCCTAAAGTGGTGCGTTTCAGACACTAATCCAGGTAGTTTACTTGACAGAATAAAGCTAATCCATTCCTTCTTAGAAATGCTGCCTTCAGCTTCTGAAGGATATAACAAGTACCCTCATGCCTGAGCATCATAGGATTCCCCGTGCTTCAAAGTACAAGACCAGGAGGGTTTGACTGGGGGTTCTGAGTGAGGAGGACTAAAGACTATTTCCTCCCCTTCTTTCTAGAAGTAAAGGATATTTTAAGGCGATTCACAGTCAATCCATTTTCTGAATTTCTCATATTGTGGACTAAATAGCCATAAATAAGAAGCAGCTTTTTGATTTTTGGCACTGAAATGAAAGGAGTCCCAACTGAAAAGAGTGGAAATGCACCTGAAAGAGACTTTAGGAATATACCTGACAGGATGGCAAGTCAAACTATTAATTAAGTCTTTATTATCTATAATTTCTGTAGGTCTTTTAATATGTCCTGTATCTTTCTGGGACCTGAATGTTTAAATTACATTTAATTCACTAATATTTTATATCTGTCATGTTAATAAACTATATATCCTGTGATGGTTTTTGAGATTAAATCTGTGTGTCAGGTTTGCTCTGTTATGCTTTCTTTTTAATTGTGTTATTTATACATTCAGTAATTTTACTGTATGCTTTCCAGTAATGTTGAGGTGAAGACAAGAGTCTAGGACTAGATGCTATAGTTAAAATAAACAATGAACAAAATAACTATTTCATTGGAGGCTTCTAAAGAAAGCAAACACATAATTACAGCTTAAAAATCATGCTATTGCAAATAGAACAGGTGCTTGGGATAATTCTTTTTTCTGGTTTTCTTTTCATGTGGCAGCATAAGCAGTGTTGTGATGCAGCAA
>NW_010551729.1:0-2700 GCF_000687285.1 Phaethon lepturus
CGTGCTGGGCTTTTGTGTTTTAATTTTTCCTTATCCAAACTCCCTGACGAAGAGGCGTTGGCAGCTTTTCATTACCGCTTGCGTTTTCCATCAAGTTTTACGTTTGCAGCCGGCGCGTGATGTCTTTAGCAAATAAACCCAATTAAATATTTCTTGCATCACCTCACTGTTCTTCCTCCGCCCCGGCAGCCCCCCTGCTCAGCTGCGAGTGCTTCAGCCACGCTACGTCCTTCCCGTGTAAGTTTGGCGCCCAGACCTGACCCTGACCAGGGCCTGCCCGAGGAGAACATCACCGCCGTTGCTGGAGCCTTCACCTTTTTCAAGCCCCATTTAATCACACGGGGTTTTCACACGACAGAGGAGTACTTCCATCCCCACGTCACAGGGGAGGAAGATGCAGGGCAGCCCACTGCAGAGCTGCCTACAGACATGAGACCACCCTCTGCCTGAGCTTTTGGCCACAGGCACCCTCTCTGGGCTTTTTTTCCTCTTGAGCTCACTGAAATTGTACCTCAAAAACGTGGCTTACAACGGTGGCAGGTTCTCTGTTGCGGGTAACCTGTCCTGCCTGGAAGCAACAGAAATATTCACTACACTGAAGACAAAAGTAAGCGTCCAAGCTGCCTTCACCCCGCCGGGCTAGTCTGCAACATGGCGGTTAGAGTGAGAGATACCGATATTCATCACGAAATTAGAGATTTATGGGAGAGTCAGACCCTCAAAGAGTGCTCTTCAGGAGGAATGTTGTGTTCCACTACCCCAGTTAGACAAGAAAGCGATGATTCTTTTGTTAGAGACTGCGCTCATCTTCCCCCTCTGGCTTTTAGATTTAGGGCTCTGACTTGCTAAATAACAGAAGTGCCATTAGCCTGAACACACCAATACGAATATGATCCTGCAGGTGCTCTAAGCTTAAAATTAGCATATCAAGTCTGACCAGTCACAAACCTGAGATCAAGTGACCTCTGAAACCAGGTCTGGACCTCTGCTTCTGTTCAGCTGTCCCTGAAAGTCTGTCCTGCTGGCCTTTGCGATACAGGGCACTTGGCTCCTTCTTCTGCTACCCATTGTTCAAAAACTTCAGGTTGTTGTCATCAGGGAGGAAACATCAGATGCTAGCCCTTCCTCACAAGATGCCTGAGGGAAAAAAAAAAAAAAGGAAAAAAAAGGACCTGCCTTGCTGCTGGTGCCAAAGGAAGTCCTAAGTCACCCATTTCTTTGCAAGGACCTGAGTAAGTTCCAAACAGATGCTCCAACGTGCAAGTCAAATTGAAAGACAACAGCAAACCCCCTGGAGCCAGCACGAAACCATTCTTCTACTAGAAGTCGTCAAACTGCATCCCACCCAGCAGTGCGAAAAGCCAGCCCTCTCACCACATGGATGTGCACAGGAATATAACAGGTGCCCTTCCTCAGCAAACCAGCACAAGTGTCTTTACAAGAATGACTCAATGAGGTGTCAAAGAGAAGACAAGGTCCCCAGGGAGGCATGGGACATGTCAGATGGTGCCAGCTGATCCACCCTTGAACACAAAACCCATCATCTCAAAGTCACTTTGGGTCAGAGGGTGGAACGCAGAACTGAAAGTCAGGCCCCCGTGAGGTTATTCCCACGGCTATCCAAAAAAAAGCGGTCGAAGAGGCAGCTGTGAGCTGGTGACACCTCAAGCGAGCAGAACTAGGGCCAAAGAGCCACCTCCAGCCCGGCTCGGTGTAGCTCCAGCAGGTAGCAAATACGGTCCCGAGGCTTTTGAGAAGGCAACACACCAGGCTGTTCATCCTGGGCAGACCACTTCATCCTTTTTCTGTCTTTTTTTCCACCAGCAAAAAGGAAGTGCATACCCACTCAGTAAAGTGCTTTGGGAAAAGTGCTGTGGGTGATTGCTAGTAGGAGGCACATAGTAATCTTCTCAAACCTGCAAATGAGGGAAATTTCTTTAAAAGTTTTCAGCGAGATCTAAAATGCCACATCAATATGTACATTGAAAAAAAAAATCCTTCATGGCAGAATTTAGATACTTTTCAGATTCCCTTTAAATGACTGGCAGTGTGTATATCTGAACGGGGAAGATTATTAAGGCTTTTTTCTTTCTAAAACTCCACTGCATTTTCAGGAGGGCACCTATTTTTAAACACCCTCTAAGATTTACACTCGAAACCCCTACGCTCAGAAACTGGTATTCTGTAATGGCTCACAGGTATTTTATGTATAAATATATACACATACGCACATTAGTCTCTCAAGAAACCATGATACATTAGGTACTTTTAAATAATTCATTGTTAAGCACCCCATGGTAAATCTCTAGTTGAACAGTATGCAATTTTGCTAGAATTCTTGGTATATATATTGAATGGGAAGCACTATGGTAAATTTAAGTATGCTGAGCATCAAATGTGAAAATTTTATATTATACATTACATCCTGACACGCAACTGAGAATCTTTATTATTTTAAGGCTCCAGGGAATTTTTGAGGGAACTTCTGAAGTTCTGAAAAGAAAAGGCAAGACTGAGTGCTGTTTCTCTATAGAAGTTGAGATTTTCTCAGAGAAGGGAAATTCCGTAAGTAGTCTGTGTTGAATTAACATAAAGGTTTCGCTAAAGGAACGGCTGTGCTCTGAGGCTCCTCATTCGACACTATTCAGATGAAAGCCAGAGGATCGTGGCTTACCTGGTATGAGCTAGTGCCCAGAGCGG
>NW_010551729.1:2731-23255 GCF_000687285.1 Phaethon lepturus
GCAGCAGGGCCGGAGAGATAGGGCAGCAACTGCTGCCGCGAGGGGAGGTCATTTTTCCCCCCTTTTCTCCAGCAGTAGCTGTCACCCCAGATACTCGCAACTCTCCCTTGTCAGCAACAGCCAGATGTTTTCCTGGAGGCAGGCGAAGGCGACAGCAGGGACCTGGCTGTGCGCTGCTCCCCTCAAGGAGCTGGTCCTGGTTGGAGCATTTTGCATGGCAATGTCCTGTAACTCCTCCTCTTGCAGGGTGTCCTAAAGCGGGGGTTGCTTTTATGCTGTCCCACAAGTTGAATCGGTTCCTTCTGATTTGGAGAAACTGGCATTATGTACGGGAAACATGTATCCATTGAAGAATTTTGGCCCAACCTTACTTTTTACTTACATATATATACGGCAGCTCTGCGTGGCGGTCACTTGTACAGACCCCTGCGGCCAAGGAAAGGTGCAAATCTGTCCAGCTTTGGGTTAATCAAGTGGTATAGGGCACAATTCACTGACAGATCTTCACCTTTTTTCCAGGCACTATTAACCAGACATTTCAATGAACTTCATGATCAGCGATGCCGTATCTAGTTATTTACATCTTAACGATATCAGAGCATCTCAGACAAGAATACCTGTGTTTAAGATGCTATGCTAAAAACTGTTTTGGTGGCTACTCGTCCTTCTCCCTCCTTGGAAGAGCCCGAGGGCTGCGGTGCTCCCCCAGGGGTAAGCACAGGAGAGCTTTCCCAGGAGCAGCTCCTCCAGGCAGGGGAGGCAAGCCACCACCACAGCCTGACATCAGCCTTCCTTCTGCCCAGCACGCAAGGCCTCATGTGTCTGGTCACAGGACAAAAGATAGCACAAGAGACCGGCCACAGAGCGAAGCGCCCGCTGAGGAGAATGCCTTCTAGCAGAGTTCCTCCGAGGTCTCCTTCGGTACGGCAAGCTGCGGCGAGACTAGTGCTGTGCCCACACCACGTGCAGCATCTTCCCTGCAGGGACACGTGACGAGGCCAAGAGCAAGAGACTCATCCTCAGCGCTTTGCAGGCTGGCTGTGCTCCCTGACTGGCCAAACCTTCCACCCCGGCACGACAAAATCTAAGGGGGGGCGGGGGGGAAGAGGGGGAAGAAAAAAAGAAATTAAAACTAGACTGGTTAAACCAGTGCTGCCTTTTTCACCAAAAGGCAGCCTCAGTGGCTGGTGTATGCTGTGCCCATGCTGCTGCTGACCTGCGCTGAGCAGGACAAGGAGCAGGCTGGACCACTGCCCTGGGATGAATGACTTGTACTCAGCACACCACACATCTAGCAGGGCTTTATGGGGTGTGATGGTAAGCCCTTCAGGGAGGGAGAGAATTGCCATGCAGAATTATGAGATCTGGGATGGAGGATTTGGGAGAAGGCAAAGGCTCATCTGCGGTGCAGGATAGGATACCATTGGGTAAAGGGCTGAGCCAGCTCAGACTCCCTGCCTCCTCCCTGAGATGGAGCTCACCCAAGGCCCTGAGCACAGTCTCGTGTCCAAACACAAGGCAAGTTTGAGCTTGGGCCAGTGCTCTGAAGTTAGCGTAGATGTAGCCATGAAAAGCGAGTCCCAGAGCTTTTGGCTTTTCCACTGAAAATTTCTTCTGACTCTTCAGAAAGAACTGTTTCTCTGTAGATCAGCAATCTCTGTACTTTTACAACCCTTTTACTCCCTTGCACCCATGTATTTTTACTCCTAGCAAAGCTAGACAAGGTTTCTTGCCATCTCTGAAGTTTTTCATGAAGTTGCTCATATTTTCCACCGTGTCTCGCCTTCACCTCAGCTCGTCAGTTCACTCTGATCTTTCCTTCTCAGTAGCTCTAAGTTCTTGAACTGTTCATTTAAATATGGTGTGGTTTGCCAGCTTTTTTTGCTAAGCCTTTTATTTTATCTGTTAAAGAAACCAAAGACACATATGCACTTAACACAAGTGCACCTTGCCAAGATGCTTTCAGTGGTATGCTTTTTCTTTAGATTCAACCATAAACATTTTAACATATCTGAAAGATTAAAAAGCACTTCATCCTGTGCCTTCTTCCCCAAGTATTTTTGCCATTCAATGGCACTCTACTATTATGTTTGCCACAGACTTGTATGGCAGAGGTCTTTTAAATATCACATTCTGAGCACGTTAAGTTCGCTTCGCAGCTCAGAGGTTGCAGAGTTAAAAGGAAATAAGAAAAACATCATTATTTTCTCTGGAAACATTCTCCCTTGCTTCCTTCCCAGTACAGATGTGAATATAAGAAATCCACAAAGAGGGAAAAAAATCCCCACTCTACTGAAAAAAAAAATCAAGCTTTTTTTTTATTATTATTATTACTGGGATGCTTACTTTGCCAGTCATATTGCGGATCATTAGGCATAGATCAACAACAAAGCTTCAAAAGTTTCTTTAGCCTTGTCCCCCGACTCTGAAGTGGCATTCAAATAACATACAGAATATTTTCAGTGGTGCATCACAAGGAAGACATACAGCACAGCTTACAAAAGGTACTATTTCTATCATCTAAAGATGCTCAGTCCTCCTTACAACAATAACTAAATGTATGGGTTTGCTTTGAATGGTCTTGGTGCCTTTCTGTAAATAATCCTGCTATGACGATTTCGCTGTTCGTGAGGTCTCCTGAAAAGTAATTTTCCTCTAGCTGTGGCCAGCTATTTTGTTAAATCTTTTTATCTTTTTTGAACTAAGGCTAACTAAGTGTCGGGCTCCAATGCTAAGGAGAGTAGAAAATTTTCAAAACACGCTTTAGCAAACGAATGCAACTTTAAAAACATGGCATTTGTGGCCTTGCAGCTGTCCCAAAATTTCACAAGGCCAACGTTGTAAAAGCCGTGGATCTCATTTTCCAAAATCCTATCGCAGCAGCACGACTGCATCCTACACCCATTTTCAAACATTGGTAAACAATTACCCGCGTAGCGTACAAGACAGGAAAACCAGGCGCAGGAGAGCATCAGTGATGTAAACAAGAGACCTGGTTCAAGTCTGGCTTCTCACTGCAGTAAGGAGAGAAATATTTCGGTTTGGTTTTTCACTGGCCGGCCGAAGGCTGCCAGGCAGCCGGAGAGCCGACCTCCAGCCATCTTCCCCACCTGGCCGGGCCATTGCTCCAGGCCTGCCTGGCAGCCTCTGCTCGGGCTTCTTCAGGTCCAGCTGCACGTTGCACCCCTTCCAAAAAGTTGTGCATCCCAGTTGAAGCCCCTTTTCACCAAGAAGGGATAAGGCATTTCACGGTTGACTTTATCTTCTATTTTTAAACACTGCAATGTCTTGAAAGGCAACATCAGAACCTGTTCTACGGTGCAGCAACAGGCCTCAGAGCTGTGTGTCTGTCGGCTTAAGAAACGGTACAACAGCAAAAGCACACTTTATTTCCTTCAGAGGTAAATCATTCCCTGTCTTTACAGCAAGCATTAAAGGCCTTTTCTACATCACAAAAAAATATGATCAAAAAAATTTTGATCGAACTGTGGAACAGCCGTACTGATGAATTAAATGTGCCTGCATTGGTGGCGAGGAGAATCTGACACTGATGCACAGTTAAGGTTGCAGATAAGCTCAACACAAGGAAAAACAAAAGTTAAGGCTTTGGATCCTCCAGTGGCTTCAGTTTGCGTAGTTCCTCTGAGATACGTAAATTATATTATTGCCATAGAAATCCTACAGGAGGAGTGGCTGGCCAGCCCATAAAACCCAAATGTGGCGTGCACTCACTTCTTAAAAATCCTGAGTTTGTCAGGGGTGACAACAGCCCAGGTCGATACCTGACCAGCAGAAATCCAGCATGGAGGCCCGGCCTTGCTGAGATAGAGCGACCCAGTCACGCGAGGCAGACGCTGGGCACAGGCAGAAGAGCCTGCAAAGAACCGCTCCGCTCCCCAAAGGCTTCGGGCACCGGAGTGCGGCGAGGGGGAAGAGCACGTAGCACAGCCGTGCATCCCTCTCTAGAGGGGCATTTCCCTGGTGGAGTAATTTTTCCTTCAGGAAAGATTTCGCGTGCGCTCTCGGGAAGCCAGAGCATACGCTTAAGGGCCTCTTGCGTCAGGTTCCACAGGCACCGTTTGGGCACCTGGGTTACCCCCTTGGCTGAGGGGGGCCGCTCGTGCCCGGAGTCGCTGAGGATCTCGCTGTAGCCCCCGCAGCAACCTTGAGGCGGAAGAAGAAAGTGAACGTTACCGGATCAAAAAAACCCCCACACTCCAGAGAATGTAAACACAACTGCACCCCTCCTCCCCCGCCATCTACGGCTCCATCTTGCACGTCCGACCCTGTGAAGGGCTTGCGCCACGGGGCACCGAGATCGGCGGGGCTACCAAACCACAGGCTGTGCTCCCCGCGGAGCCGGAGGCGTTGCGAGCACAAGCCCAGCGCCAGTTCTGCGACGCTGCAGAGACCTTGTTACGGAGACCGTAGTGCCCTTCTGGCGTGACGCTTTAGAGATCCTTCTCTGGTAAAAAAACGCGGCTGTGCCTTACCCTTGTTGTCTCTTAAATAGAGATACACAAAGCTGTAAAAACCCGCCTAATTACATTTAAAAACCGATCACATTAAAACCGAAGCTGATGCCAAGAACATTTTAATCACATGAACCAAGAGATGCAGAAACGCTTCGCTCCACAGCTACGGGCTGTAGAGGGAAGTAAGCATGATAATTTCAGCCTGGTTTATGGAGGGCACACTCATGTTACCCATCTTTGCATCCCCCCTTTTTCCTGCAAGCTGCATATAAGCTTTCTTTTGTTTTTAATACCCTTTCCACTTACACACACTTTTTAATTACTCCTTCATTCTCTACTCCCATTCCAGGGCCCAACTTGCTGTTGTGCGTTTTGTCTCTTCCTCCAGTTCTTCTCCACACAGCGTCTCTCCCCACTTCAAAGCAAGGTTGCAGGAGGAGACATCATGTGTTCCACCTCGTTGTCCCCGATCTGGATGCATCTTTTGAGAAGCTGCAGTTTAGGAGAGGAAGGGCTGAAGCTTCCTTCACTCACTTCTCCATCATCCTCCCCCTTGGCTGACCACGTAGCATATGCCTCTTAACCAACTCCCAACACGAGCACAGAGAGGACATAGAGGTGCAAACGACTGTTCCTCATTTTAACATTTGGGACCCGCTCCCCAGTCCTGTTACTACCGAGACCAAAAACATTCCTTGGTATTGCGGAGTTGACCGGATGCGGTGACAAAAGGCAATCAAAAGCTGATTCTGGAAGTCTGCTGCAGAAATACCGTCAATCAGCTGCGAAGTCCCGGTCCTCTTGACCCGTAAAACACAAGTGCACTGGTCTGACTGGTAAGAAACAGCGAGTACGACCTAAACGCCAAGCTCTGGAAACACTCACGTGAACCACATCAGTGCATGTTTCTTACGTAGACAAGCAACGCTTTGCAGGCTCACGCCAGGGAGGTGAAACATTGAACAGGGTATTATCTTTATTTGTGGGCAACGTTGTCTAGCCAAATCTGAACCACAGATCTTCACATCTGAAAATAAAAGCGTTATCTAGATTTTTCTCCTGTGTTGGAGATATTATAGCAATGCTGCCAGAGACTTCTGTTCCTTACCTTTGCCTTCTGTTGCTACTTCCCTGCCTCCAGGGGAAGAGGAGCCAGGTAGAGACAGCTCCTTCTTCATTAGGCAAACAGGCGACGCCAGTTAGAGCGCTCCTGCAGAGTAGACGGGAGCCACCAGCTTCTGTAATTTTGGCAGCAATGGCCACAGTAGCTCACTTCTACACACTCACACACACACTTGAAGACAGTGTCAGAGAGCAGCAAGAGCAGGTCTTTTCTCCAAGGGATGGCAAGCCAGGAGCTGAGGTGATCCCACGGCCTGTCCCACAACCCCAAGTGGGTCAAGCAGGATAGGCCCGGAGAGGGTAGCCAGGTCCAACCGAGAGTCCAGACCATAAGACAAATGCACGTGATAGGGCAGAACCAAGATCAAGCCAGGAAACCAGTTCACAGGTCAAGTCCAGTGATGCCCAGGTAGGGCTGTGGTGACAACACAGAGACAGGTTCAGGCTGGGAAACCAGTCCACACATTGAGCTCCAGAGCCAGCCCTAGCCAAGCTGAGCTAGAGACCAACATATCTCCAAATAACTCAGGCAAGGGCTGATGGTTCCCAGCTGAACTTAAAAGGTTTTCTGGGCCCTTTTAAGATGGGTGGGTGGAAGTCTCAGGTGAGGCTCGTCAGGTCAGGTCAGGTCCAGCCTGGTCAGGTCCAGTCCATTAAGGACAATTAGTGTTCTCAGGGCCCTGATGGAGAGAGTGAGCAAAAGAAATTTCAGAACATAGTTGTGTATATGTAACACATACACGTACATGTATGTGCCTGTGTATATAACATGTAAACATCACCATGTTAACACCCTGTTTCTTAAGTCCCCTCTCTTCATTTCCAAGCATCTGGCTTATGATTTTAGATCCTCTAAGGTTTGGAATAGACCTTAACTCTAAAAATGCGTCTGATGCCACACAGCTAGCAAAAGATTTAAAAGTTAAAGAAAGCCACAGCTGCAATAAAGGGATTGCAAATACTTTTAAACAAAAACTCCAAGCTGCCAATAATCTGGCCTGCATTCAAATTTACATCCAGGCTACTTTAAAATCTTTTCAAGGGCTTTTTAGTTTGCCTGGGTACAAATCATTATAAGTCTGGAAATAATTCTTCTGCAATTCCTATATCCTTCCTACATCCTTTCTTTTTATTCGCATTACTGCTTTCTACTCCCACTACTACCTGTTATGTACACTTCTTAGACTATTTTCCCCAAATGGATTCTCCCTTTGATCTTTCCACTCCACAAGGGTAACCTTTCCAAGCTGCTCTCTATCATTTGCGGTCTTCAATGGCACCTGTACTCTTTCCTAAGTTAAAAATCAACTGAAAAATTAATTCACATGCTGTTTGCCTTCTCTCTGCTCTCACTAGTGAGTATCTGACACCGGGCAGGACCCCACACTGAATCCTGAAACAGCCTGAATTTTGAGAAAAATCTCCATTCCCAGGACTCACCCTTGCCATTGGTTGGGTTATTACAAGCACTGTACAGGCAGACATGCACACACGCACACACACACACAGAGGATCAGGCTTGCAACTGCTGGGTTTCCTGGGACAAGGTTATATTCTATTTATACTACAGTAAGGCATTTCAGGGTTGCTGGAAAAAAGTATGTTAAATATAAAACGATTGTTCTTATGAGTAACTTCCTTTACCACATGTCCCAGCTTAATTTGGTTTTCTCTGTATTTACAGTCTGGTTTTATGCCATAATTATTCCTGGCCAAATCATCTGAAACAATTTTTAAAACATTTAATTTTGCAAATGTTCCCATACAAATGCAAATCCTTTAATAGACTTCAGATAATATATTTATTCTTCCCTCTTCATTGCAAATTTGTGTAATTGGATTTTAATTTAGTTTATGTTGGAATTTTTTCGTATGTAAAATCCCATCCATGCCCTAGCATCACCTCCAATGGTCCAGGCTGAAGTCATCCGGAGTTCAAGGCTGTGGATAAATGTCTTCTGCTCGCTCTACTTTTCCAGCTGTGATTGAGTGCATTAGTGTCCCACACGGAGTTTACAGCTCCTGCTTTGCCAACAGAAGGGGTGGTGTGGACACTCCCTAAGCTGCTCCACGGCGTATGGGCTAGTTCAGACTGCCTTCTTTAGTGGTCATAGTTCACTGCGTTAATTCTGTAACGAAGCAGGATTATTGGTGAAGCAGAATTGGTGTACGTAAACATATTTCCACCTGCTGGCAGGTCGGTGGGAATGGTGACCTCTGGCGCAGGAACGATAACCAATACCTTGGGGTGGCAATATCTTCCACCAGCAGAGACAGTCGCAAAGTAAACACGTGCTTATGGCTTGACTCAACTAAAACCTGGAAAGCTTTGAAGAGAGAGGTGAGTGACAGAGAGGAACGGTGCTCGGCACTGCGTGTGAGCATTGTGGGACACCGAGGGCGATCACACAGGGCAGTTCCCTCTGGGTTGTTCTGGAAAACACAGGTGTGGAGCCAGCGTACAGCAAACCCTCCCACATGGCACAGATGACTCAAGAGAACTTCAAAACCATCTATACGGAAGAGTTATTCAAGGGTGATTCATGACCACTGGCAGGAGGGGATTATCCAGGGAGAGGACAAGGACAGTTTCATTTTCGGAAACAGCTTCAGAGAAAATGAATCGGGTTCACGCTAAACTCCAGCCACCGTGAGTGGCCATCATGCTCTGATCTGTAGAGACTGGCAGCTGCATGACATTTCTTAATGGAGGAGGCCTGAAATATTTTAGAAACTACAGAGCAGCCCACAGATCCTACACCAACAGTTTCACATAGGAAGGAGGTCTGGGCAGGGACTACAACTCAGTGCATCCAGGAGTGCTCGCACATGCTGAAGAGATGCAGCGAGTGCTCCTCTTCACATTGCATGAGCGTGGTCATACCAGGAGAGAAGCCTCACATCTGAGAAACCAAAGCTGAGGAGAGTGGAAAAAGAAAACCAACCTTTGATGGAAAGAGCAACGTGCATGCACGTTTGTGTCCAGGCAGGTTCTTGCACCCTTTTCCACCTCCATAGTTATAGAGGGGCTGCCAGGATCCAGCCTTCAATAAAAGGCATCTGTTTCTGAAGTGAAAACCAGCACCTAGTTGCTAACAGCACACAGTAACTCTACACATCGGTGCAGAGCAGGAAATGAAAAACGCCTTTTCTAACTATGTTATAATGGCAATTTTAGGTAGATGGAACATTAGCAGTGGATGCCAAGCTGGAAGCTGGCCACCCCGTTTTCAGCAGCAGCTTTGGTCTTTGGAAACTTTTCACAGGCTGACAATGCTTCAGAAGAGTCTGCTTTTGTCTGGGATTACAAAAATCAATCACACCACTTGCACATAGCATGGAAGGTTACCATGTGGACAGTCCCTTCAACCAACTGACATTTGTTCCAGTTTATCACATCCAGCGTGCCACAGGAAACTTTCTCCAGCTTTATGGTAGTGTTTTTCAGGAGACCATTTCCATTTTTAAACTCAGTTTTCCTCATTCAAAGAAGAATAGATTATTTTTCTCCCAACAGGTAAAATTAGCTCCTTCAGGGAAGGTTTAGGTGCTGGTAGAGTGTCTCAGGCCCTCTTGGTCTTGTAAGCCATTTCAAGACCTGCACACAACACCCATGTCACTGTAGTGTTGCACCTCTTGTTGTCTTTTAAACTTCCATAAAATAGATCTTGAGAAGTAACTACCTTTCAATCCTTCTTTCAGTGCAGAAAAGTCATACCAGTTGGTGGAAATTATAGTTCTGCCAATGTTAAACTTCCTTTCAGTTAGTAAATCCTTCTCAATCAAAACAGAAGCATTTTATACACGAATATTACTCAAGGAACACCACAGCAGAGGGGCAGGTTTCCCAGCTCAGCCCACGTATCCGTGCTGCAGTCTTTTGGAATCACAGAGATAACCCAAAACGTCCTGAAAGCCATCTGGCTTTGCTCTGGGGGAGTTGCCTAACTTGCTGTCACAAAGTTAGCTGAGCACCTTATATATCTTTATAACTTCTCTGAGGATGGCATAAGGATTAAGACTAGGGCATCCCTGTCACCAGGTGATGCTTGGTTGCTGCACTCAGCCTATTTGCTGCTCCTTTCAAACTGTTCTTTGGGGGCACCGGCAGCTGGCACAAACCAAAGAAGCTTTCAGACTCCAGTTTAAGTTAGGAAACTGGTTTTGTCCACCGTTGGCCTAAGATTCAGAGTATAAGCATGGCTTAAAAAAACACATTTCCGTTTTCCACTTCCCCCCTGCCCAAATTATGCCTTGTATCTGCTGCAGAGACTTGGGACACACCACTTAGCAACTCCGTGGTGAATCAGACATGTTACACAATGATTTGATTAAAGGAAGCATTCCTCTTCAACTGAGACACAGCTAAGTCATGGATCTGCACAGAAAGCTTTCCAAGCTATCATTCATCCAACAGTCCAGAGCAGCTGTTAATATTTAAGGAGCACCAGAAGTTACTAAGTGTCTCTAAAATACCTATGGGATTTAAATGTTCCCTGTGAGGTCCACTTGATAGACTCATCATGATTTTGGTCCTTGCCAGACTGATTCATCTGCCCGTTGAGTATTTTCTAGTGCATGGCAAAGAAAAGGTAGCAAAAACACAGTTTTCTGTGGAAATTCATACATATGCAGATACATTTTATGTAATACATATTTCCATGTGTACTTATACACAAAAATGTGCTCAGAAACCACTATTCAGGCTGTGAAGTTCACCGCTCAGTAGTCAGGAAACACCACAAGAAAGGTTGCCCATGCAGCATTAGTTTAGTCCTGTAAAGTGAGCATTGGAGCCCGCCGTCCTGCTCCGTTGCTCTGGGTGAAGGCCACCCCATGCACCGCGTGTTGCTGAAGGTGGGACTCCAGCGGAGCGCGGTCAGACATGTTTTGATCACAGCTCATCCCAAGCAAGAGCCTACTGCCCCGGCCCTACCACCAGCTACTCATCACCCCTTCTCTGCCAGGCATATAATCACACTTTCTGATCTGCCAGCACAGCTCCATCTGTAGTCATTTCCTAACTCAAGATCTGTCAAATGGTCTGGTTGTTGGTTTTGGTTGGGTTTGTGTTTTTTTTTTTTTTCTTTTGAGGGGGTGTGTATATGCTTTTAAAGGGCAGGCAAAACAGTGTCCCTGCTAAGCCAGATCATTTTTGCAAAACTGAGGAACAGCGAGATGTGCTATTCTGCCAGCAGATCTGAGAGGTCAGCAACCCGTGAGACAGGATCCACTGCGGCCAGAACATTGTGTCTGCTTGCACCACTAATGAGCTCCTGTTCAATATTTCTTTATCACCTTATTGCTCAAGGCATGGTACCAAAGCCTTAGTAATGGTGCCATTCAAACGCTGTGGTGGAGAAAGAATTGCTAATATCTGTAACACCCATCACTGTAGTATCACAAATACCCATTTGTTCATTAATTTTAAATGCCCAGTTTGATTTTTTTTTCTAGAAGCTTTAGCATTATATAGCACTTTACTTGATTGGGGAACAACTTACAGTGACTTTTGTTGCAAACATAAGCATCAGTACCTGAAATCTGGAATACAGAATATAAGAAACACACTTTCTTAAATAAGCTGTCAAACTGTCAAAACTTGATTAACATCATATAGGAATTAGAGCAGAACCAAGGAGAGATTTTTATTTTCCAGGGCAAGATACAGCTCTGAAAATCTCTTGTCTCCTTCCTCAGTCCTTTGTCTCAGGCAATACACATTTGCCAATTTCTATGTAGAACAAAACAGGGGACCCTGTAAATCCTGGATCCGTCCCAGAGCAGATCCATCCTGCACCTTCAGCAAAGAAGAGTCCTGAGGGAAAAAGTATGTATGATGATGTAATTAAAGCTATAAGTCTCATGGCTTAAAGGATTTTGCAACCTTAATTCTAACATTGCCCAATGACTAAGGACTTTATTTTTTTAAACATTAATAAAGGAAGAAACCAAAATTGCTTTATTTCCTAGGTAAAAGCATGTTGAAAGCCCAGAAATGTGCTTTTGTTGTGTCTCAGTACCCCAGCACATAGGAGCCTGCATAATGGTCTTGAAGACATCTGCCACAGGAGCTAAAGGACAACTTCCACCGGTGTTTCACAGTCGCCCTGTATACTTGCCAGGATCTCTCTCTGTGCGCATGTTTGTGTATGTGTGTGTGTGTGTGTCTGTGAGTCCAGAGGGTTTCAGTGCTATTTGCTGACACCGGAAAGAATGAACCAAAGAAATATGTGCTACAAGAGGCACATGCTCTTCTGCTTTTCCTTTCCAAGCTTGATTGACTCTGTCCCACCCCACTACAGTGTTCCTGTTTTGATTCTTCTCTGTGGGTGCACTCCTCAGCCCTATCCATTTCTCCTTGCCAGTAAAATCCCTTCCTTCCTCCTTTCCTTCCTCCCTCCTTTGGGCTGCAAATGCCCAACCCAGGCTCCTTGCCCAACTACATTTTCCCCTTGCTGAGTCTCCTCCTCCCCTCAGTCCTTCTTCTTCACCAGCATCCCCCTTACTGTATGGTCTCCCTGGCCCAGATGAATTCTCTGCCTTCTCCCTTCTTGCCCAGACAGTCCCAGCTCTACCCCAAAGCTTTCCTCCTAAAAAGTCCCTCAGCCCACCAGAGTTTCTCTGTAGACCTTCATCCAGCTCCAGTCTTCTGCCTTGTCTCGTCCTAACTCCTTTCCCCTGTCCCACTGCAAGACTGATTTTCCAATCAACCTCACATTGGTGAACCAGTTCTGACTGCCCTCTCCCAGTTCCCATTCTCGTCCTCCTTTTCCGTAGGCTCCATCTCCTTACCAAGCTTGTCATCTTCCTCGTAGCTTCATCCATCTCAGTCATCCCTTAAAACCTGGCTCCCAGTCCCCTCTTCTGCAGCTTCTCCTCTCTCCAAACTGCTTGGCTGCTAGCATGTGGGTGGATTACCAGTGGTGGAAAGAAAGGGGCTCTGAAGATTTTGGTAATTAGCTCTGTCAAAAAAAGCCTGCAGCAGGAACTACAGAAGCAGTCTGGTTTTGTCCCTTTCGCCCCAGGCCTGGGTGGGAGCTGTTGTTCGCTCTGTCCATACAGACATCTTAACCTGATCTCAGACACCTCAAGTACCTTAGCATGTCAGCCGCACAAATAAAATTCTCTTGCTTGCTTACAACTTGAGATAGAGTTTGAGCTCTGGTCCTCAGGGAATGGCAGGCCAGACCTTGGGGTCAGAGATCTGGCGCTTATACCACTGTAAAAATAGCCAGGACTATCTTTATCCTTCTAATACATTACTACAAAAACCTGTATTGAGTATCAGTTATCTGCCTGAACTTACATTTGACACAGAAGAATCTGCTCCCAAGGATGTACAATCTAATTAGATCAAAAAACCCCCCAACAAACCAACATCCCCCGCCCGCCCCCGACATGGAAGTGCTATTGCCTTGGCATAAGTCACTGCTCTTGGGCAGAGGTGGTAGAGGCCCCATCCCTGGAAACATTCCAGGTCAGGTTGGACGGGGCTCTGAGCAACCTGACCTAGTTGAAGATGTCCCTGCTCATGGCAGGGGGGTTGGACTAGATGACCTTTAAAAGGTCCCTTCCACCCCAAGCTGTTCTATGATTCTGTACTCCGTGAATGCTAACAGCTTGCTCTGCAAGGTCATTTACACAATGCTCTGAAAATCCTCTGAGGTTCCCTCCTGAGCAAAAGCCGAGAACCTGGAAGAACGCAATAATGAGCTCCGACCTGAACCAAAAAGCTCCCACACACTTGTTTAATTTGTGATGGAAAAAATGCCACATGGATTCTCTGCATTCACCTTCCTTTTCACCACTGCAGTTGAGCTAGGGGAACAATTCAGACAACTTGGGACCTTCCCAACCAGCAAGGTATGTCCACGTTGAAGGTGAGGCTCAACAGGGCGCAGGGGGCCAAGGGGATAAGCTCTGCTGGGATCTGTGGTCTTGTTCTTGGACCTGGCAGTAAGAAAAAGCAGCAGAAGCGTGGGAGGTTGGGACACAGGAGAGGTAGTAGCTGCAAAGGCTTTGGCTGGCGGAAAGCTGAAATGGGAACCTGTGGGCAAAGGTGGAAGTTATCCGCTGGGGACAAGGGCTGGGAGGAAAAGTGCTAAAAGGCTGGCTCCAAAAGCGTTGGTAACCACTGGCCTAGAGACACTGGCAGCTTGCAGCAATTAATGTATTCCATTACCTCATGGTTTTATGCTTCAGATGCAGATTAATAGCATTCATTCAAAGAAAGAATGACATCATCTGCATAAAATCCTTTCCAGTGTCATACAGTATTCTCTGGCTTCCTGATTATTGCTGGTCTACTGGGTTAGTGACGGTGTTTCAAACTTTGTTTTGTTTTCCAATTTAAAAAATGAAGTCCTTCGATCCTCTATTCAAGTCTGTTTTGCAAGAATTCTCTTGATGGAGAAAGGGACTCTGCATCCAAATCTTTCTTTCTGTCTTCTCCACCTGCTCCTCATGTCGCTGCGTTACTTTCATGCATCTACACGGTTTTCCTCAAGCCTGCTTTAGCAAAGCCTCCATTGTGGCTAACTGAGGTGATGATTAGCCATGGCAGTGGGGTAAGCTTATGCAGTTGCTGCTGAGGTGGTGTAGCTTGGGCACAGAGCCCTGACCAATGCTGCTGCGTCTTGGGGGTCTCTCTCTCTTTCACTAGAGACCATGATTTCATTATCTCCTATAGCTTAATGACTTCAGCAACTATGTGCCCTTCTCATTCCTAGAGCAAATCTTCTGCAGAGCTTTTGTGTGTCTTCAGCCTTCATACTAGCAAGGGTCATCTGGGGGCAGGTTGCATGCTTGTGGGACCTTTTTTTGAGGAAAAACAGTCATTAGACTCCTACACACCATTCTGCGTAGGCAGTGCAATCTAGCCCTGCATTTTTTTTATGCCATCGCCTTATTGAACATAAATAATCTCCAAAGATAATAGGGCAAAGGAAATAAGGCAGAGAATATTACTTTGGATAGAAAAAGTCTCTCATATACTCATGTACAACCTAATATCAAAGTACCGCTTGATTTTGGAGACGTATGGTCTTTTCTGGGCTTTTTCACACAGCTTCCATTAAACACCAGTTGGGTTCACATGCGTGTGACAGGAGGAGAATATACCCAAGAGTATATATAAAAATGTGAATGAGTGAAACAAATTCTAAAGATTTTATTGCTTTATTTGTCTTTTCATTTTTCAATCCGTTTGCAGTCTGAAACATGCAATTAAGAACATGTTGTGCTATCTGAAACAATAGGCAGCGTTTACATATAGCTGTCAATTATCACAGAAGGTGCTGGGAAACATTCTGTAAAGCTCTGTCTACACTATGCAAAAAGGAAATCACAGCTGCAGCTAAGCAAGCAACATAATAATAATTGCCCTGAAATCATCTGCTTTCAAATGAATTCACCACAAGCAGGCTTAGGCTCAGATAGCACTCCTTTTCTGGCAGCTTTCTATCAGTTCAATAGCACAGGCTCTTGCAGAAAGGACACTTACAGGACCTTAGAGCTGGGAAGATTTTCCGAGTGTCTGATTTTTGTTCCCTGCTGTGGCTGGCAGACATACTGTATCTGAATAAATGATAAAGCTCTGTCTTTAAAAAGAAGGGGGTAGACAACTCTTTCTATTATTTCCCCTAAAAAGATAGTGTCCATTTAGAAACACCTCATTTCCAGCTTAAGGTTTTCTTAGCTAACATTGTCCTTTAATG
Organism: Phaethon lepturus; assembly: GCF_000687285.1. NCBI lineage: Eukaryota > Metazoa > Chordata > Aves > Phaethontiformes > Phaethontidae > Phaethon > Phaethon lepturus. Next base: position 18,048 of record NW_010551729.1, read on the forward strand.
TCAATGATGGTTTACCCAGCGTTTCCACATGACTCCCATAACCTCTTGCAGCCTGGGTTTTCACAAGGTAAACAAGCTAAACTTTTCTGGTCCCCTCCCATAGAAAGTTTCTAGATGGTAAAATGAAAAAAAAAAAAAAAGGAAAAAAAAAAAACAGATCTGTATCTAGACCTGCATATGGAGGTTTCCATCAAATGTCTCCCACCATTCAAAAAACATACAAATTCTTAGTACTGTTCTGTGTTGTTGCAGGAAAACATATCAGCCCAAAGCTGCAGAAGGAGGGAAAAGACTGTACTTCCTAAGCTCCTGGCTAAACACCAACACAACCCAGCACGCGTTATTCCTCTTTTTCAGAAATGTTAAGCACTGTCAACCCTCCTTGACTTCAGGTGAAGCTGAAGATGCTCAGACAAGGCCCTTAAAAGCATGCTTTGGATCTTGAGGTAGGTGTAGAGTGTGTCTACATTTACATGAAATTCTAATGGGGCACCTCATGTCCTCAGGCACATTAAAAATTGAGAATGATGGTAACATTTCATGTCCTTAGAAACCTTTTTCCCTTCTTCCAGTCACTTCAACTTGGCATGCTCATTCTTGGAGTGAATCACAAGTACAGCACTTAATAGTTCTCTGTGGTCAGAAACTGTCTGAAGGAAGTATTTTCTGCCCAAGGAGAATGTTGACTCATTTACACTGAATCCTCTGAAGAGACTCAGATTACAGAAAATGTCCAGTTGTTGATTGCTATGTGACCTCTTGCTTTCCAAGACCTTTCCCGAGGCTAGTACTTAGGCAACGGATGGATGGATGGATGATGTATGCATGTAAATATGTGAAGGAGAGGTGAAAGGCTATCTTAGGTAAGGGATGGGTCACTGGCGTTTTCAGTAGGTTTAGGCAGTGCAATAGATGCGCTAAAGAATATAGTGCCAAGTGGCGTAATTCTGAATGCCTGATATTAATGCTGGAAAAAACAAGGGGTTAGAGCACACAAAAGGGAGAGGAAAACTGCTGTGGTCCATGTTGTAGGGTCAGGTCCAGAGAGAAGCAGCTCTGTGTTCCTGAGAGCACAGCCCCAGAAAGCACTCAAGAATGTCCCAGTATGATGCGAAAACTGAGGCATGATATGGCACATAGACATGTTATTGTTTTGCCTAGATCTGTATCTCTCCTGTGCTGCCCAAAATAAATAGTGTTGAGGAGGGGACAGGGATGTGGTTGGAAACCTCAGGCAAAGGCTGCAGTGTACACTTCAGCTATCGTATGTCCCTGAAGAGGCAACCTGCCAGAATACCCATGGAACTGGTGCTCTGGGAAAGGGCTTGATTAAGCCATCAGGAACTCTCTGAGACCTGACACCAGTCTCAGGATCTACATCAATGATAGCAAACCATTACATGGAGGTCAAGTTCAGCCCTGACAAAGATTGGAGCTGGCACCAAAACCAAATCAGCTGCGAGGTTTTGCACATAAGCTTGGCGCTCGACTCCAAAACGCCTACGGAGCTGGATGCCAAGGTCTCAGTTCTCCAAAGGGGATGCTCAGAGAGGGTCTGCACTTTGGGAATGCATCTAGATATCGAAAGGCATGAAGCAAACAGACGCAGCCGACTGGACCAGCTCACTGGAGGGAGAACAGAGCTAGTGCTACAGCACCAAGCTCTCCAGAGCTCACCACGCAGACTCCTGGGGAACGATGAACTGAATCACCAGCTCACAGCCTTGCAGCTCCCCCGCAAAGGGGGAGACCCTGTGGTTTTGAGGCTCACTGGTCCTGCCAGTCACATGGAAATCTCCGGGAGGGGAGACCCAGTGTTTCCAGCACCCTCCCTTCTCTGGCAGCCTACCAAAAGTTCAGTGACCCCAAGGGTTTTCCCTTTCATGGAAAACATTGAAATTTACGTTTCATTCCAATTTGGAATGAAACCAGATTTTGCTATATCAAAATCCTCCACAAAATGAAATTACTTTTCATGGCACAGCTTTACGGATTGATGCAGACTGCATGTAACTGAGAAGAGCCTCCTAAATGGGTGTTTCAATCAGAATTTCCTGGTCTGTCACTTCCAAGAACACAATGAACTGCAAAACTGACATCTGCCGTTTTGCAGGAAGGCAGCAAGACAACAAATTGGGCACAGCATCAGCAAAACATCACGGGATGGCGGTGGGCGCTGCCGCTGACCTGGCACTTGCTCTGGAGAGGTCACGTTCACAGGCTCCCTTTTCGGCGCGCCTGGTCTAACCAAGCTGCGGTGAGGGTCTCTCCCCCACTGCTCTTCAACACTTGCGCGGGTACCTGCTTCTCTGGGCTCTGACGTTCTCGCACTGCGGCGGTCACGGTGCAATCATTTCGGTTAGCACGTGCTGCCGCTGCGCTCAGAGCTGTCGGTTGCCTCGTACTTTGTTTGCAGGAAGTTTGCAACCTGTCCCCGCATGCTAATCAGCAGGCAGGCTCATTTCTCGTTTGCTCCTTTATTTTAATCATCGCATTTTCACCGGTAAAAGCATCTGATTTAAGGTGGAGAGGAAATATAAACTGAGGATGGAGGAATTCTGTAGGTGGAAGAATGTTGCAGCCAATGTTTTTGCACACCAGTTACTCGTTTATCACCATTAAACACATGCACATGGCTTCAGTTTTTACAGCAGTTGCCCAACTTACCTACTGTGTATGGATGATAAGATACTCGACTGTGAGGAAGGTTCAATTAATTCTACTTTGCAGTTACTTTGGTAAATTCATTTGATAGTCTGGTCTGAACGACACAGTGTTATTAATATCTGCAGGCACAGGAGAATGCTGCAGAGTAATATTTCTGAAACAAAAAACCTGCAGACATGATTGAGACAATACAACTTTTCCCTTGTTGTACAAGATGATTACTTTAAACTCACTTCCCTTTAAGTACCAAAAGCTAGAGGCACAAGGAGAGGTTAAAAATATTTATTTTTATTTTTTATTTTATTGGAAGAAGATTAAAAGAGAATAAGCACAAACTTTAAATGATGTGTTTCAAAAAATACAGTTTACAGGCTTGTATTTTTTTTTTCATATATTCACCTCTGGAAGAAATCCCGAGTTTAACTATATGTATATGTTGTCAGTTTTGTGGTAGGTGTTGCTAGCTTGCTATGATTTTCCTCATTTGTTTATGTTGTTAAATCATTTACCCCCAGCAATGACAACAAAGTAGACAACATTCCCCCAAAAGAAGAGCAGAAATGGGTCCCCCTTGAAGAAATTTCCCATCTAAGGGAACTGGGGCACAGTCTCTTCCTCTGAGCTGCTCAAGCACAGGCAGCCCAGATTTCCTGCAAGTTTCAATGAAATAAACCACTACGATTTAGATTCTCTTAAGATTATTATTGAGACACCAAATGACAAAATGTTCTGGATTGTTTAAAATCAGTTAATCCATAGATGTTTGTTAGTACAGCACCCCCCCCTCCTTCTTTATCCCCCCAAAATGCTCCTTTTCTAGATGCAATTTTACGAGGAGAGCCCCAGCCCTGCAGCCCATCCTTAAACCCAGCACTTGCATTAGGCATAGTCTCTACTGTGTCACCCCACTCACATCCATATGGCCAAGGTAAACAAAAATATGCTTCCAGGGAGGATTTCTGCAGTCAGAAAAGGGGAAATCTGTATTGAATAAGGTAAGCAAGAAAATATGTTCACCACTTAAAAATCAATATTCTCTGGGAACTTCACCTCGTCCTTATAGTATCTAATTACTTGGGAACTTTCATTCACAGTGACATGTACATGCTGGAGGGAGGAAAGCTAATGGGAACTGTTTGTCTTCCTTTATCCCCCAGAAATATCAGGTTTTAAGAGTCATATGTGTTACACACATACTCCTTCCTTTGGGAAACATTATGTATTTAATCCACTTAGTATCTTGCTACCAAGACAGGTACTGTTTGGAGCAATACATTTCAGTGGAATCTGGGATCCCAGTTAACCCCTAAAAAACCTATACAAAAATTCAGGAGAAGATTCCTCTTTGGCCAAAGTTGTGAGGCATGCAAAACCCAAGCGCCTGGCCGTAGCATCCTCCTCCTCTACCTTGCCAGCATGCACAGCCACAAAAAAAAGAAAAAAAAAAAAAAAAAGCAGTAATTAACACTGAGCTCATTTTAAAAACATCTGAAAAGTTTCTAGGAATAATTCCATTGACCTTCTCTTTCATGCCAGACATCTTTTGTTCCCTTCCTCTTCAGGCTGCAAGCTGTCCATGAGTACTTACACGTGAGTAGTAGTTTGCACTGGAACAGTAACATTTCCCCGGGGACTTCTAGGTGTCTGCACAAGGAGTGAAGGTCTGTGGTTTATCTAAAGAGGAGCCTTTCCAGGACAGCCCAATTAGCTGCTTCAGTTAGGAGCAGCAAACCTAGCTAGCCATTCTTTTTCTTTTATTCTCTTATCTTTTCTCTTTTCACTATTTTATTTTAACTTTACACTGCATGCCAAGCAAAATAAACACCTCCCATGGAGTTATAAGGAATGAGAGACTGAAGCTGGGAACTTTAAAAAATAGGTAAATAAACTGATAACCCTCTTGGGTGTGCTGGTGAAAATGCTGGAGTAACCCAGGTGAAATTATTGAAGTAATTCCACACAAAGGAGTAAGCGTGAATGAGGTTCCACGGTGTTGGGAAGCATCAGAGAAGAGGCGTGCACAGGCAGGAGCAAGGAGGGTGGTGTACAGACCCCATGCATAGCAGCATAAGAATAAAACACGGACAAAAGGAATCAGCCACCCTCTCACACAGGGCTGCTGCAATACTGGAGAGTGGGTCCTCATTATATTATTACTCAGACGAAATGCTCGGCATCGCCTTATGGGGTGTGCATGCCTGCAAAGTTCAAATAGTTTATGTGGGACTTATCTGGCCTGGAGGGAAATTCCTGGTGCCCCTATATTTAACTTGTATCGCAGCAGGCCAATAAAATTCCCCATGGTTTTAACTCTCTCCGTAATGACGGCCCAAAACTAGCTGGCAGCCTTTCTTTTTTTTTCTTTTTTTTTTTTAACAGCAGTCTAGAGCTATCCGAAAGAATTTTACTAGATTAAATAATATTTACCCTGTGCTCAAGTGGGATGCCTCTAGAGAGGAGCCTGGCCTGTGGCTGAGAAGGGGGTGTGGAGGGCAGCCGGACCCTCGCGACTGCGGTTCCCCTTCGGGGCAAGCAGCGTGG
>NW_010551730.1:0-1104 GCF_000687285.1 Phaethon lepturus
GAGGTGGAGGAGGCTGTTCATGGCCTTGTCTTGTTGGGTGCTGGACATCTCCAAAGATGGACACTCTGCAAAACTGCCTGGGCAACTGTTGCCCATGTGTGACCACTGTCACAGGGTGCCTGTGTTCAGCCTTACTTGTACTTTCAGCCGTGTCCATTGCTGCTTGCCATCTCCAAAGTTTCTGATGCTTTTGGTCTTTCTCTTGTCTGCGTGCTTAATTTTGTTGCTCTACACTTAATTCAAGGGAGCTCCACTCAGAACTGGCATGTCTCCATGCTTGGAGTTATATTTGCTGCCATGGCAGAGGACGGGTTCTCTCTCTTCCCTGCAGTGCTGTCCACATTTGCTGGTGAGGTAATGCCTGTCCAGGGAATCTTTCTGGGTTGGGCCGGGGAGCGCCCTGATGACTAATGAGAGGGGAAAGTTAACCCAGTGTCCAAAAAGGGGAAGAAGGACTATGTGGGGAAGCAAGGAAAGGTGATGGTAAACTGGAGCAAGTTCAGTAGAGGATGCCTGGGATAGTCAGAGGCTCTGGCCTGGTGAGGAGAAGCTGAGGACCCAAGCTTTGCTTACCTGAGAGAAGGAAATGCTTTGCACAGTTCTGACGGGAGCCTCCCAGTGCTTACAAGGAGGCTACTGTGATGGCTGGAAGGTGAGAGCCAGTGGTCAGAGATTGAACAGGCAGTTTGTGACTGTGACACGAACAATAACGATCTCCTGATGGGAACAGGGGTCCAGAGAGGCTGTGAAATGTCTGTCTTCGAGGTATTTTATGGCCCAAAGGGCAAAGCTCTGATCAGCTGGTGTGATGCTGCTTGAAGCAGGAGAATGTACTCTCTGACTCCCTGAAACGCCTTCCAACCAGAAGGGTTGTTGGAGGTAACGTGGAAGAAAGGAGAGTGGATGTTGTGGGTGAATGTTTGAGCATGTCCAAAGATTGACATTTGAGGTGGGAGGCATGCAGACTGTGAATTTTGTAGAGTGGAAAAGTGGAATTGCCTCGGGGCTCTCCACCTCCTGTGAGTGGTGACTGGGACACGCAGCAAGAGGTAATTCACAGGCTGGAGAGCGGAGTGCCAAGAGCAGCAAGAGTCAGCCTTCAGG
>NW_010551731.1:0-7641 GCF_000687285.1 Phaethon lepturus
AGCGGGCAGGGGTTGAAAAGGCCTCGGGGAGCATTACACATAAGAAAACCTGCCATGCTGCGCCTCAAAGGCTCCCGAACTTTCCCCAGCCTCCTTCCGGGGAACACCAGCCGACCCAGGGAAATCAGGGAGCCCTGGGCTTCAGAGGGGGAGAAGTAAAATTTACTAATTTCTGAAAAACACGCCAGTTTACAAAAAAGGTATTTCCACACTAGATTCATGCATTTTTATGGCTCTGGGTTAGGAACCAGGAGATAACAAATGCCCTTTTCTGGGACCTACATCAAGCGCCGAGAATTCAACCCTATTTACAAAGTGGGGTGAAAGGGCAATTTTTTTTTCTCTCCTTTTATTCTCCAACCTCCTTTTTCTTGAAGGCAAGGTGGAAATTACTCTCCTTCAGACACTAGTTGCTAAAACTAGTGCACAGAGGTTTTAGAAAAGATGAGCGCCATGCTGGGCTCCTCGCTGTGTTTACCTGTCCTCCTCTGCCTCGGTACAGGCTTTTCCAGTCCTCTCCGACCTTCACAATCTCTTAAAAAGCAAAGAAATGACACGCTGACAGAATTAAAGACCCTTTGTTCCACCGAGGAACACAAGCTGACTTGGTCTGCAGTCAAAACCCTTCCACTTAACACTGGCCTTGGTAGGATGGACTCATAAGCTAACAAAAAGCAGGAAATCTGCCCCAGCAGCAAGTTCGGGAATGTATGGCAGAAAAGTGCTTCTATGTGCAATGGCAAAGCCCAACAGTGTATGTTACAGAGGAGCAAGTTGCACAGAAATAAGTAATCTTGGTTAACCCTGAAATCCATTAGTGGTTAAAAAGTTACCATAGGCAAACAGGTTTTCTCAGGCTCGAGAACCAACCTGCTCAGCTTAGCTCTTTGCATTACACCACCTGTTAGGCTGGAAAGGCTCCTCTGCTATCAAAACGCTTGCGTAGGCCGCTTGTAAGCAGGAAAGGGGCTATTTGAGGATAACAGTTTCATTAACATTTCTCTGCTCAGCACTTCCTTCCTTCCTCCTCCTGAATTTTAGTAAGGAATAACTAACTCTGCAGAAAGTCTAGGTTTTCTCAGATTAACTGGGGACTGATTCTCCCTGAATCAAGCTGTTTAAATTGATTTTATTAGTCACCATTACTAACTTGTTTCCACAGCCTAAAAGCTTTCATATGGCTTGTCACACGCTCACTAAATGCTTACCTTCTAGCCAAGTTCAACTGGAAAATATGCCTGCAAGGATCATCCTTAAAAAAAAAAAAAAACACTCTACTCTGGCTCTTACTTCCATAACTATTTCCAACTCAATTTTAATAAATCCAGCTAGGCATGTGGCCTCCTCATCTATAATGGTGGCTTCTCTTTCTTCCTCCCACTGCATTCAGCAAGCCCAGGGCCTTGCTGCACCTCTGCTGAACTATGCACATGGCAAAAAAGCAACAGCCTCCAGGATTACTCTTCCGAGTTGAAATTCATGTATGGAAGGCTGGCATCTAAATTGCAGAGCCTACATCTAGTATGTCACACTCTAGTCTCACACTCTACGTGACTTCCCCTTACCCCTTTACAGTGCAGATACAATTATATCCAAAGCGTAAGCAGCCCACAGCAAAAACCACATAATCAATTTGCCATCCAAGTGTGTTCCTGGTATCTGTCCTCAAGATCCAAGTTATTATGATGCCTTTTTTTCCTCAGAAATTAGTACAAGGCTTGCATTATTCTCCCAGTGCTTTGCATGGAAACAGAAGACATTTTGCAGAAGCAGATTAGGTTTCACTTATTTTCTGATATATAGAAGAAAGCATTATGTTGCACATGTACAAGTGTGGAGATTTACTTATAGCTTATCAGTGTTTTGAATGCATCTAACATCTGCTGAAACCAGAAACAGAGTTGATGGGAGCAAGGGATTTTTTGATTCTGAATTTGGACTATGCTGCAGCTACTTTACTCCTGGGACTTCTTTATGTTTAGATGCTAGACATGATGTAACACCCTGCTACAGTTTAATCCCAAGCAGTTACACAGGTTAGCATTTACAACCCGCTGAGGACACTATAGGTGCAAGATGACCAAACTGCACAGCTATTTAAAATGCAGGCAGTAGCTACAGAAAAACTACTTTAAAAATAAAACATACAGAGATGTAGTTATTTTAATATATTAACCTTTGTTTCCTTACAACGTGCACAGCTAACTGCTAAAATGCTTGGGGGAAGGTAGAGACCTTCAAAATAAATTCTTATCTACCATCTTTAGAGAGAAGGGGGATGACTGCCAAACATGGAATGACTGCTTTGAAGTCAGGTCCTCTCCTTGGCTGATGAATTCAGCAGCCTCTTAAGAGACAGACGAATGACAGATGTCATCATAAGCAAGTGGGGGTCCAAGTACATCCTTGTGACTTAGTCAAGAGAAGTATTGCTTGCACTTTCTTTCAGGGGCCTAGGAAAGCTGTAGAGTAGTTTTAAGACTAAATCCCTGCATTACATTTAACCCATTTCATACAAAGAAAATTTTACATACTGAGCACCATGTACAAAGCAGTAACTTATCTTTGTGAAAGTGCAAGAATGAGTTACTGCATGGTTAAGATTTTATAATATGGATACACTACTTAAATCTGCACCATTAGCTGCTTCTTAGCATTTCACCACTCTATACAAAGTCCTCAGAGAAACTGCTACCAGCACAGTAGAAGATGTTTGAAGTTATACTTAATTCTTGCACAAAAGGGATTGCACACCTCCCCTTTTTGAGGATGCAACAGCAGAAAGTTACAACTGGAAAAACAAGTTATCAAGACTTTACTTCCACAAAACACACCACCTTGTGTCTGCTAGACATATTTGCTTATGTAAATTAACTTAATCAAGATTCTGCCTCCTACATTTGAAAACCTTTCGCAGCACTGAAGCCTCTCTGTTACCCAAGAGGCTCAGGTTGAAAGAACTGTCCCTAGTCATTTTAATCCACATGAACATGATGCAGCTTGAACTTCAGCTTTGATGAAAATACCATAAAACTCAAGCAATAAAACTGTCAGCAGAATATGCCTACCAGTGTTTTAACACGTGATATTTTAATTTGTTTGGAAGTGAAAGAGGTTTTAGGAAAGAGAAAGAAAAGTTATGCAGTAAGCTTCTAAATCACAGGTGTTAAGACATGCAAATTTTTAAAAAGCACTCAAGTTTGTGTGGCATCATGAACACAAGAGTAAGGAGTTCAGCAGACACATCGGTTAACATGCCAAACATCTATAACAAACTGTTGCCTAGCTTTGTTTATTGGTAAATCACTTTAGTAACCTGAATTCACAAATAAGCAGTAAATAACAAAAACTACAGAAACACAGGTTACACATGCAAGTTCCTGTTCACATATCACATGTGCAGGTACATTAAGAGCACAGTTCTAAAGACCTTTGACGAAACCAGATTTTAACAAAAACGGTTTTAAAATGCAGGTATGAAAAATTACATGTGAAGAATATAAAGATACCTTTTTACATTTCAAGACTCAAATGCTGCTTTTGAATATACTAGAGATGTACGACAGCTACAAGATTCAAGTAAAAGCAGGAAGAGCTCAAGGAAATAATACTGCTCAGAGTAGAATGGGCATTTACGTTTCACTAAAAATACACAGAATAGCTGAACAGGAAAGTCTATCAAGAGCTTAGGAAAAAAATCACGAAGTTGTAAAGCTGACTAATCACTAATTTTCCTATTTGCTATATAACAGCAATGACATTAAAAGAAACTGCAATTCAACATTTAAAAATGCAACTTACATTTAAAGACTTTTCAAAAGTGAAATGCAATGACAGCCTTACACTCCAAATTAAATATCTGCTAGGCTCAGACTGAAATATGGAATGTTCTAGATAAAATAAAAGTACAGTGTTACTTTTTATTTTTTATTGAGAATGGAATTGAAAGACAATTTCTAAAGCTTGAAAGTAGTAAATTTCACTTAAATGAAGTTTTCTTCCCATAGATGAGCTTTCCACAAGGGTGCAAGATTTTTTCTTTAATAACTTGAAGTGTCAGAACAAAAACTTGTTGCCATTCTCACATTAAGAACAATATTTTGTCATTAACTTAACTGCATATGCTTTTTGCTACAACATTTAACACATGAACAGACCTATAATGCCTACTGTATTTCACTAAACCAAAAAAAGAATACAGTATTTCCATCTACTACTTGTACTGCTTTAAAAAAAAAGATTAACATTAAAAACAAAGCCACTGTTTTCCTTACATCCTTCCTTCCTTTTAAGCGTCTTTCTTTTGCCTGTGCTCTTCTGCCATTTTATCCAGAATTTTCTGTTAAAAGAAAGCAATCATATTTTGGATATATTTAAAGAGGTTCTTCACAGTCACAACATCAAGAATCAAAACATAAATCCAGTTTTCAAGTCGTAAAATCTGTGAATATTAACTGCAAAGGTCATAACTAACAAGACTGGCACTTCTCCACATACTGAAGCGGAGCTCCTCTGAAGCACTGCGTTATCATTACGTCACCGACTGTACGGTTGACCACCAGTAATCACCAAATGGCAGCCTCTGCATGCCTTCACCCAGCCCTGCCGTTGATGTCTTCCTAATAGGCCAGCAAGCCAATTACTTTCCATTTTGTCATGGACTTGTGACAGCAGTTGTGCCACTTACCTGGTCAGAAGTTGCCTTCTACAAAGCTAGGGACAAAACATCTCGCCTCTCTAGAAACATCTCGCCTTCAAAACATCTCGCCTTCTCTAGAAGGGTTATTTTTGGAAGTTTGAGGAATTTGTTATCACATTGATGACATTTGGTAGCCATATCAATTCATCTATTTACTCTTACTGCTCTCCAAGTGAATGAGACTTCCAGCCAGAGAAGTGCCTTACCATTGTGAAACAAAAGCTGCTCTTCCCCCTTTCCTTCCCCGATTCTAAAACCACGCCAATGTTACAAAGTCATTCAAGAGCAGCTCGCTAATAATTTGTGCCATGGAAAAAGCAAATCAAATCATGTGTCATTTAAGTGATAAAGTTAATAAGTTGGGATTATTTCCCCCATGTCCCCTTTTACATCAAGTCTTTAAAGTCCCATAATCAGGTACCTCAATGGAAAAAAAAAAAGAAAAAAGCTATGGGTGATGGATGAGGTGGGTTTTTCTTACTACAACATTCTGCACGGTAATTGATTTTCTGATCTACTCCTTGATAATGTTGTTTGCTTCATGACATTTAGTTGTGCCATCTGCCCTCCAGGGCCCTGTATTTATTTAAGGTTCCCTATTACTGCAAGGGAGAAAGCAAATGTTTTAATGAGTCTGAGACACCACCTTCTTCCTTTCTATGGAACCCCAGGGTTTGTTTTCAGCTCAATAATCAACTGGTATGAAATCAATTTACATGAACACTGCATTATTATTAGAATTTTGTTTAGGCTTTTCCTTTCTCAGAGGTGATATTTAAAAGCAGCTCACAGTACGCAAAGATACAGCAGCAGCATTTATCATTCATGCCATGCAATCATGTGATACCTAATCCAATTTGAAATTGTAAAACATGCTCACAAAATCAGAAGTTGCAAATTTTTTTTCTTTAATATATAAAAATCTTCAGCTTAAGCTCTGTTGATTGGTTAAAAATACTCTCAAAGGGACAACTGGAAGGGATTTGAATCACCTGTATTTACTCTGCACCACTACCTAAGCCTGGCCTTTACTCCAATCAGAATGCCCTCTTTAATCCAAATTTTTTAAGAAAAGAAAATGCTGGAGCCCATCTTTAAAAATGTGTATTCTGCATATTATCTTCAAAAGATGAAGTTTTGGAGAGGTCTAGCTTGAGTTAAAAGTTATAGAATAAGCCAATTTCCACTGCCTTAAAGCTTTTTCCTCAGTCCAGTCTCGATCAGATCTATTCCCCAGGAAAGAATCACGCCATTTAAAATGAACAAGTTTTTGCCTTACCTTCAACTTTTGATAATGAGGAAGGCTGCTGCAATGGGTCTTTTTTGCAACATCTTCATTTGTGTAGAACAGGGAACACAATTTGCAATAAAACCCTGTTTTGGGTACCACATAATTCACACCTAGAGAAGTAAACACCACAAAATAAACTAAGAGATCTACTCTACATCATTTCTTTTAATGTCATATGTCATTTCAGCTAAATCTTAAAACCATAATTCACTTTACATTAAAAGCTGCTTTATCTTTAGAAGTCTTTTTTTAGTTTAGTCAAGCCGGGGCCTAGTAATAACTAAATATGTGCAGGCTATTTTTTTTTTAAAGTTAATATCAACCTTTCAAGATTAAGGGTCCATTTTATTGGTTCCTTCAAAAGAACTAACAATGTTCTATGATCAGTTCCTGAGTTCTGAGTATTTAGTATGAATCTAAACTAATACCACTATCGTGATTTGTGCTATTAATTGAATTTGTGTTGCTAAAATATACCTCTTCCAATTTAATCTCTGCCTAAGGAAAGCGTTATGGAGAACTGTATGAAAATAAGGGGAAAAAAAAAAAAAGAAAAGAAAATTCTAGGGTTAGGGAAGGAGTGAAGAAGGGGAGAAAAGTGGGAAGCCCTAAAATGAAAGGCTCAGAGGCAATGTGTTGCCAGAAATAAAAGTCAAACGAAATGAGAAATGCTACTGCAATGCACAGAGACATATCTGAAAAGAAATGGAAACGGCCTTACCAACAGGAATGTTTGGCTGGTATGGCCCAATCCTGAATTCATCCGGAACAAGAGATTTCTCTTGGACGCTCTTTGTTTCTGGTTCATCTGGTGTGTCTGTATTTTCATGGGCATTTTTCTCAGTATCCTGTGCTGTTGTGGTATCAGAAGCTTCAACAGTTTCAGCCTTCGAATTATCTTCGGTTTTGGTTCCATTTTCTAACGTTTCATTTTCCTGCTCTGGCTCCTCAATCTTGTCTACCTTGATTTCCGCCAAACTATCATCGTTTTTGCCAGCAGATTTTACTGCCAAACCCGACTTGCGGAGTTTTTGATGATCCGAGTCTTCTTCATCACCAACCTCATCTAGAGTGACAAAACCTTCCATGCTTCGTGGAAAGCCACCCACGTATCGCTGTTGAGAGAACGTTTTCCTTATGTCAGCTTATTCTTAAATGTTTCACTCAAACTGTCTTAAGTTTCAGAAGAGAAATATCTTCTCCAAATTCCCTGGGAAAATGCCCAAATTATTCCTTCAAGACCTACCTCACTCATTCAAAAACATTACTCAAGCATGCAGAAGTGTAGCAAGCTCTTTTTAAATGTACTCCACTGTCCCAGAATCAAGCATTCAATTTTACAACAATTTTTTTTTTTTTTTTTTTGCATCATGAGGGTCCACTGTTTTATCATATCAACATGTGATCTTCGACTTGATAATTTCAGTATCTTTTTGCTCTATTCTTACTTTGGAATTCCTTCTAATGGGAGTAAATTTAATTTTAAGTGGAAGTCATTTTGGAATGCACAAGTTTTGTTTCTACTTGAGACAGTGCCACAAGATCCTCAAATTTATGCCTCCATAAAAAGTAAAACCTTACCAGAACACTGGCCACTAACAGTATGACAGTTCATTTTGAAAGTTAATTATATTAAATATTTAATATTAAT
>NW_010551732.1:0-4163 GCF_000687285.1 Phaethon lepturus
CCACGGGCCCGCGGTGCCTCTGTGTCGCGGCCGTCCCCTGCCCCGCTCCGGCGCCCTCCCCGCCTCTCTTGATTCGCTCTACCGCAGATAAGTAGAACAAGCAGCCGGGCTCACGAAGCCGTGACTGGGAGCTGTTTGGGGCTGTTGTTCCCCCGTAAAGCCTCTTGCAGGGGAGCCGCGGGTCGCGGCCCAGCGTGGGGCCGTGGGCTCCAGTTGCGGTGGGAAAGCGTAGGTGTCAGTATATGTCGGTAATCGGTGACGTAAGTTGTTCTCAGTTAATTGTTGCTGAGAGTCTTAATTCTTTTTTGTTTGTTTTGTTCTTTTTGATGTCGGAATCCCCGAGGCCGCGGCCTGTTGTACAGACTTGGCCCTTGGCCGTAGCCTGTCCGGTCCATTCTCCTCTGGGGCTGGAGGCAGCCGCTTGAAAATAATGCTTTCAGCACAGAAAATTCGCTCTGATTTCCTTTTTGTATAAGAAATGGGGGGTGGGGGTATCAAAAGAAGAATAAACGCCCAACTTCAAGGAAATAATGTGTGAATTTCTTTTCTGAGCTGCACCTGGACATACGTGAAAACAGATTTAGTTGTGAAACAGAACACTGGGGGGGTGTCCCTCTTTCTAGGAAAGGAAGAGATATGCACTGACTTAGAACTCGTATTAAAATCTTAAAATGATACGGTAATCTGTCATTTTAACAAGGCTTAAAAGAGTAAAAAACCAGAGCTATCCGTTGGTTTTAACTTGGTACATTTAAAATTAAAATTTTGCTAACTTCATTGTCTTCACTAGAATTTCACTTTGAGTTAATGATCTTCCTTTCTTTTTCTTAGATGAGTCTTCAGCTCGTTAGCAAATAAAAAAACCCTTTTTTTAAAACCATATCACGATAAATTGTATAGGTTTAATTGTGTCATCAGTCATGCTAGTGTGATGTAAAAGCACATTTAACGTGGCATACATGGTAAATTGGTGCTGACTTAGTTTAATCTCAGTTTATTAAGTTCTTGAATAGCACTGCTGGTATTTTGTGTACAAGTGTTTGTAAACTGATTCAAGATGTTGTACTAGTGTCTAGACACTATGAACTTAAAGGTAATGGCAAGAATCCCTTTTTTCTTTTTTTTTCTTTTTTTTTAAGGGCTTAGGATTCCTGGATTATAAAGATGGGACAGTGGTTTTTATTGTGGTGTTTGTGGATGAAGTCTTTTGAATCTTCAGTGACAGGGGTTTTCAGGATGGTTTCTGTGAGTCCTGCACTGCCGTGCACCACTGTGTTGTTTCTGCAATTGTGCACTGGATAAAATTTGCACTGTAATGCTTATTTTAATTTAGTAGTCCAGCTTTTGAGGATCTTATATCAATATTTCAGTTTGGAAGTCTTGATAGAAAGGTATATTGAGTTCCCCTCAATTCCTGTATAAGACCTCAAGGTGTGTGTTGCTGATGTTAAAGAAATGTATTGAACATTTATAACTGTACAGACTTAGAAATTTGTACAGTCATGTACTTAAAGGATATTGTCTCTCTGTAATTCTCAACATTTTTAATTTTGCCTTACTAGCTTTTCCCTTCATCTCTTTCCACTTCAGGTGGAAAAAGGACTGTCTCTTCATTTATGCAGATATTTCCTTCATATGAAGGAGCATGTTTTAGTTCTGTCAATCTGAGAACAGCAATATGATCACCAGACGGTTGCTGAGAAGAAGCTTTGCTTGCCTCTTCGTTCTGCGTAGCAGAGTGTTTCTGCATATAACAGCTTGCTCTGTAGGCTCTTGCTTTGCGTTGGATATGATGCAAAGGGATGAGAATAAGTGCACAGTAACAAAACAGGACACAGCAAAATATATGATGAGTCTTTATTTGCTTTTTCTTTTTCAACAGATGAAAGATGGAGGGTTTGTAAACTCTCTCATACCAGGCTGTTATTTTGGGTAGTGGAAAAGCCATGAAGTAAGACCAATGTTAGAACATCTAGTGCTCCTGTGGTTTATATCAATTTTATGGCTGTGATTTGCACAGCATTCAGAACCACTGTAAACTGTGTTTTCTTCAGAATTTACTGGCTTAATCATTCAGTGAGATCCTTGAATTTTAAAGCAGTCAAAAAGTTCCTGGATGCCAGGAGTGAATACTGTATACACCAAAGATACAGTCTGTTTTCTCGTATAGGTAGCTTTTCATGTAAGTAATGTGCTCTCAGTTACCTTTATAGAGCTTCCTTGCTTTACTAGACCATAGAAGAATATCTGAGTGTGTCTCCCGATTTTTATCCTCCACACCCCAACAAATGGTTGTATGCCTGTTTTCTACGTTGTAACCAGTCCTATAAGGCTGTGCTCCCAGTGGACAGTAAAGACCATGACTTCGGTATGTGATTGGAGAGTGTTAGAGTCTTAACTGGTGACAAAATTAAGGCTCAGTTGTTTAGATGATTCAGAAAGTGGAGTCCAGATCAAAAGGCAAAGTAAATTTGGGTGATCTCAAGCAGCGGTTCACAGAAGAATTGTTAGGCAGTACTAGTAATATAGAATACCAGTAAAAATGTTTGGTAGGTGCGCAGCACTTGTGCTGGAAGGAGAAGCAGGAGTTCACATTCTGTTTTGTTGTGATGGGGTCTCATCATGTGCTGACTGAACGGACTGACAGAACAGAATTCCAGAATGGGGTTAATGACACCATTAGGATTTAAGGAAATAGCAGAAGTATGGTTTTGGATGTAATTATTGAAATGTCTGCAGCAATCTTCATCTTCAGCCAAGGCATTACACTCCAATCCTGCAGTTTTAAAGAGTTTTAACTGCCTGGACCAGGCCCCTCTGCAGTAGGATTCTATGTGGCTACAGTAAAATTGTGTGAACAAGATTGCAGGAACAGAGCATTACAGGTTTGTTCACAACACAGTTTGTAAGTTAGTTTTAAAAAGTTACTTTCACAGATACTTCCTAAAGATTACAGAAGAAAAGATAACTGTAACAATTGCTGATATTACTGAAAGGTGGAAATAAGTTCTATTTCTGATGTTGACTATTCCTTGTCTTCAACCTTGTTATAGTTTAGCTTTTTTTTATATAACTTCTTGCCAAGTATGTTTGATATTCTGTATTTTGCTTCTCCTTAGGAAGTGAATATTGAATTCGAAGCACATTCCATATCAGACAATGACTATAATGGGATAAAGAAATTACTACAACAGGTACTTTGACTTCTTGTTAGCTTGGTTGATACTTCCGTTAATAAATAATATCTAAAGAGTTATGCAAAGTCATAAGCTCATATTATCTGTATTGATTCGTAGTTTTACTGTGCTCCAGCTCATGAAGATTAGATAGTTACAGCCAGAGTGAACGTGTGTCTCCTCAACTGTGGTTTCAAGAACTCTTTTTGTAAACTACAGCTCTTGAAAAACAGACAAAACAAGTAATCTGTTTGTTCAGTGTGGCAGCTTGCAGTCTTTCAGCTTTTTCTGTTGTAAACTTATGCTCAGCAAGCATTTAGATCATACCAAACTCAAAAGGATACCAGGTGTGCAAAATGCCAGCTTGTGGAGGGTCAAGGAGCACATGCTTCAAGCAGCTGATTTTTAGTCTTTACAGTATTAGATTGAAGAAAGTTAAATAAACAAACAAACTCACTAAATGGAAATTAAAAATGGAAGAAAGTATTGCATAACAACTTAGAGAAATTGCTGACTTTATTTTCTACTAAGTGGCCCATGATATAATATCAGGTCTAAAACATCTTAATACTTGTTTCTTATTTTCCAGTTGTTTCTAAAAGCTCCCGTTAACACTGCGGAATTAACTGATATATTAATACAACAGAATCATATTGGAAGTATTATCAAGGTAAGACAATTTACGTTTGTAAATTAAGTACAATACTTTTTATGTTGAAATGGCATAATGGATTTTCAGAAGCATGTCCTGTCTTTAATGTTATTTGTAACTTGTATACTTGCTTTCTTTTTTGTTTTCTTCTGTGGGAGCTGAAATTTTCCATGCCTAGTTTCAGCCAAACAAGAAATTTGATTTACTATTTTGGTTGCTTTATTTTTAAATATGCAAAGCGCTTCACCTACATTGTGGTTTAGTAGGGTAATAAAGCTCAAAACGCTGTGGAGAAGTTTGTTACCATCTCCATAAGAAATAGGACCGTGTGATTT
>NW_010551732.1:4194-22077 GCF_000687285.1 Phaethon lepturus
ACAGAGATATAGAACAAAAATATCCTGCATGCAGTTTCCTTTTGTGCAGAGTTATATGGACATAGAAAAGGATCCTGAAATGAGTCCAGAACAACTTCTGCCATGGCAGTTGGAGCACCATGCAGAGGCTCCTGAGTTACTGCTGGCTAAGGAAGCTGTTCAGTACTGTATAGTGCTCAAGATGTCATGGCCATGCTTCTTTCAAACCCAAACAAGCTGCCCCCATGGCACGGTTGTGCTGTTGTACCATGTTGCATGGTGTCATTGCTATACATTCCCTTTTTGTCCCGTACCAACAGGTTTTTTTATGCCCAGCTTTAATATGATCCTTATATTACAACAGCATGACCCCCAGTTCTTTCCCCAGGTTTTTCATTGCGGAGTTCTAGTGAGCTTTCTGTTTCACTCTCCATCAAACCTCTATTGCTGTATGATTTTTAAGACTTTGCAGGTTTATTTCCCTACGTTAGAAACTGAAGAAAATTGGTTTTGCTTAAGATATTGCCATCCCTTGTACCGAGATGCTGCTTATTATATGTGAGCTATCAAATTTTAGCGCCTTTCAAAAGATCCTGCTGTAGAAGATACATGACCTGGCTCTCCATATAGCTGGCTGTAAGTACGCAGAGGCATTCAATGATGCGGCACTTTCATAATCGTAACCAGAATTTGTAGGTTGTGTGTTTCTACGGATTACCTAGATGGTTGTCATCTGCCGAGCATCTTCTGGAAAGAAAAACATTTCTTGCTGCAGAGAGTGGAAATAGAATGTCAATATGAGTTGTTGTTTTTTCTTTCATTAAATAGCAAGCGGAAGTCCAAGAAGAAGGTAGTGATGATGATGAAGATGATGATGAAGTCTTTGGTTTTATAAGCTGCTTAAACTTAACAGAAAGGAAGGTTGGTATTCCTCACTAATGTCTGGACAGTAATAAATGAAGCTGCATCCTGTTTTTCTGCCTTGTATAACAAGGATCAGGATTTTGAATTCCTCCATGGAGGACTATGGTCTTAAAATTTGCACATCACTTAGCTTTCTTTTGGATCTTGTCCTGTGTAACTTGCTGAAGGTCAAACATAAGGCAAAGAATGGAATAGAGAGTTAAAACTAGGTCTGATAAGTAGATCTGGGGTAACTGAACTGTCAGCCTCTTGTATTTCTTCACTTTCATCTTTTACAGCTTTTGAATTTTGCTGTTGAGTGTACTGGTTCCTATCAGTTAAGAACCTTTGTTTGCCCTCAGCTTCAGGGTTGGTAAATAATTTTAGAGAAATTGTATGGTGCTTTAGAGACTGCTTAAGGAAATTGCCAATAGGCCTGTAGAATATTCCCTTTAAGTTCACATCCAAGTTTTTTTTTGTGTAAATAATTGTTCTATAACGTAAAGGAAATATACCTTTTGATTCTAGGGTACACAGTGTGCTGAACAAATCAAAGAGCTGATTCTAAGTCAGTGTGAGAAGAGCTGTGAACAGCATGTAGTTGAACAACTGAATAAGCTCCTAAATGACAGTACTAAGCCTGTGGGTCTTCTGCTAAGTGAAAGATTCATTAACGTACCACCGCAGATTGCTCTGCCCATGCACCAGCAGCTTCAGTAAGTTTGTTTGGGTTTTCTTTGACGTGATGTTTAATAGTACTTTTTCTTCATATTTTTTCAGGAATCTTATGTATACAGAACTATGTTAAGACAGGTGATACTATATCTATAAGTAAGATATGAACAGAAAAAAATATTTTTATTTCATATAAGGTCTTTAGCTAATTTTTAATATTTTTATATCTTTAGGCTTTTCAAACTATACTTTAAGATAGATGAAATCATTTAAGAATATGTGCTGTTCTACTGCAGAAATAGCCGTGTGTATATTGTAGTTTTTCTTTCTATAGCAGATTATTTTCATATTGATCTAGGAAAATTTAAAAATGAGAACTTCTTATAGCATGCTGATAACAAGAAACTTGGATGTTTCTGTTCACGTGTTAATGTCTGGCTCTGGATTGGAAGATTTGGATCGAGGGACAGCTTTATAAGGTGGATGAGTTCTGCCCCACGAAACCCGTATGTAGCGTTCTGATTAGTGTCAAGTAAACGAGTGAAGCATGTTAGGTGCTGGTTGATCTCTACCAATTCATTGTTTTATATCATAGACTGGGTGACAGTAAGTAAATGAATCCACTGAGATACAGCGTTATATTGTTTTAGTGCCACGTTGAGAACCAGGAAATTATGTTGGATAAGGAACTCCAGTAATCAAACAAAGATTGTTATTTTTTTCTTTTTTCTTCTTTTCCTTCATGTGAGGTGAGATTAGAAGTCAGATCTAAGTTGACTGCTGTCATGGCTCATTAAAACAATAAAATAGACCTTTAAGGAATTACTACTTTGATATGAAAGAAAATGTGTAGATAGTGTTGGTTTTTAGAGAAAGAATTGAGGTGCTTGAAAGCTTAGGTTTACCACTATTACAGCACTTGTTACAACTCAAATTCAGATCTCGACCTCTTTGTCTCAAAGATTTTGGACTGTTGCAGTGACAACGTGTTTAACAGAAGGGTGGGCAAGAGTATTTTCTGGCTCTTCAGTTACAGTTCCTCATGGAAGTGATAGTGTGATGTGTTTTCAGGAGAGTTGCACTTAGAGTCATTTCACAGACTGCCTACCATGAACAGGATTCTGGGAAAAAAGGGTTATATTGTGAGGCGTGGAAAGACATCCATATTTTTATTGTTTTAAAGTGCAAATAATATGTTTAAGTACTAGGAATGTGTATGCAAAATTTGTTTTCTGATGTACTTTTAATAGAATAGACTGCAATATGAATATCCTTCCTATACTAATACATTATAAGGTTTACTTACACATTTGTTGAGGGTTTAAATTGTATGGGTAAACATTTATTTATCTTTAGGAAAGAGCTGACTGAGGCACAGAGAACAAACAAACCTTGTGGAAAATGTCACTACTATCTTCTTATCAGCAAGACCTTTACAGAAGCTACAAAGAGCAGTTCTAAGAGGAGGGAAGGGAGAAATCAACAAAAAGAGGAATTAATGTTTGCAAATGCAGAGGAAGAATTCTTTTATGAGGTAACATATGTGATTCTTTTAATTTAAAATGTTTATTTTTCTTTTTATCAGCAAAGAAGGTGTTTCACCTTAAATTCAAGGGAAGCTTTCAAAAAGATATGGTCACATATCTTTTAAATTAAACTCAGATTTTTTTAGAATAGTGTTGAGAGATGAGCAAGCAACCTATTGTTGTGTATAGAACACAACACTCTCTGTATTTGGAGAATCATGGAGAGGTATGCCATCCATAAATCCAAATTATTAAATTAATCCTCATATTGTCATGAATTTACTAATATGTTATTTGTATCTGGTCACAATTAACCTGACTATAAGATAGTATAGCATAGATGGCCTGTGGCAGCATTACTGCCTGCTAGGGTCTCGAGTGCTATAAGGATAATGGAAAAATTCAAAGAATACCTGAAATAAGCAGAGACTTTAAGGGAAAAGATCAGATGTTACTTTGTCTTGAGGCCAGTGCCTTGGCCTCAAAGAATTCACAGACTTCATCTCTTTACTCATACAGAAGTGCTGAAGAGATTGAATTGAATGTAATAATTGTCAGACTTGTTGAAATACTGTGAATGGAATGTCCACAGTGTTAGGATGAACAAATGGTAATAAATCTGGATATTGAATTTAGCAGCATGTCCCAGGCCTTCTGAATTTAAAAAAGCTTGAAATTCCTTTTGTTTGGAGAACAGTGTGGTTGTCGTCTTTAATCTGAACAATAAGAAATGTGAGACGTGTTAAATTGCTGTGTCAGCTGAACAGAGAAGGCTGACTGTGGGTGTGTGAAGTGCAGGTTAGCTTGAATATCTGTCAAGAGATTCAAGCTAATGTGATTTACATCACAGGTGGTGTTTAAAAGTGGCAGCTGGAACAACTGGTAGTAGCTTCTAAGGTTGCTCTGACTTAATTGTGTCACAGCTTTAAGCCCTTACAAGAATAAAGATTCAGAAAGATCAAGAGGAATTGGTTGTTAGAGTCTCAATAAGCATCTACAATGCATGTTAATACTTAAATACACAGATCTCTTTTCCTTGCCCCTACATAGTTAGTCCTGTGTCAGAAAAAAACAGCTGTTGAGGCTTGGTTTAGATTTGGTAGTGCAATTAAATGCATTTCTCTGAAGTCCTGTCCCAAGAAACGTAACAGATGCAGAGCTCTGTGTTTGTGTCATCGTTGTTGGTATTATGTGGAAAGCTGACATGCCTGTTTTCTTTTGGATACCCGTTAGTTTCAGAAAATGCTCAGAATAAAAAAACTTTTGAAGGTCCAAACAAGTAGCTATCACTTCCTTTTTCTGTCTCTGTTCTACTCAGGACAAGTATATTAATAAAAAGTGTTGAAGTGCTGAGATAAAAATATTACTTCCAGTTTCCTAAGGCAACCTGTCTACACAATTCTCCTGGTCCCAAGCCAAATCATGAGAAGGGAAGATGCAAGAAATTAAATGAAAAATATACTTTGAAATGCAAAGAATTTTTCATCGTTCTTTATTTTATTTCAGAGCTTTAAAAATATTATACTACAGTATTATTGCTTTGTCAAGAGCCTGTTATTTTTCATTTCTGGCAGTGCCTACAGGATAAAGTACTTGCACATGCATCATATGGTTAATGGCAAAGGTTCCTGTGTGTAATCATTCATAACAATCTGTTAGAGGCTATGGTATGGCTGTAATTTTATTTCTTGGGAAGAAGAAAAATGTAAGTGGGTGAATTCATTGTTAGCTATAGGGAATACTGTTCTAGCCTCTATGCAGTAACAACTTTGGGACTTTCTTTTTGTGTTTCTGCCGCAGCAACTTTACAAACTGAACTTGAGCTCTGTGTAAACATGTTATTGAAAAACTGGGGGGGAGAAGCCTGTGATGCCCACGTGTCCACAGGTTTATGTTCTAGAAGGCCTATTTTGTATTTATCTCTGTTTTGTTATTTTGAGTGGCATTTTAAAGACTAATTGCATGCTTTTATCTAAATTGCAATAATTCTCAACTCAAGTGGATAGACTCAAACTGAACATTCTTTTCTTTTTAACAGTCTTTCTGGTGTTTTTAACAAATTAATTTTAAACATTATGGAGGATAGTAGATTAAGTGGGTCTCTGTACTTAATAATGCATATGTGTAAAATTAGTATTGGAGCTTATACCTCCCTGATCACACATAACGTTAATTAGATTGCCATAAAATAGTATTAAATGCGGTGGGGCAGACACTTAGAGCTATATAAAAGAGAGAGAAGCCTCTTTGCACTTGTCAGTTCCCCGTGCTTTATTCTGTTCCTTAGAATGTTACTGAGGGAGCAGAAGAAAATCTCTATTATAACCAGACTTGGAATTGATTAAAGGTTTAGGGCCTCCATTGCTCAAATTGTGTGTTCTTGAGCAAAGCCACTCAATTAATTTGATGGTTCTTCCAAAATTAAATTTACAACCTTCAGACATTTTTAGTAAACAGCAATCCTAAAAGGAGAGTGGATCTTAACTTTCCCTGCAGAGGGAAGAGGTTAGATAAGTTTTTCTACTTAGGAGTTCAGTTCATACTTCTTAACCTGAGTTGTGTAAGAACTAGAAACATTTAAGTTTTTCTTATCCATCAAGTGTTCTGTGTAGGAAAGCTAATAAAAAGGGTCTATTCTGTCTCTATGCAGTATATATCACTGAAAAGAAATAATAAACATTATGGACACCTATCGATTTGAAGAAGCATCCTTTATAAATATGTCTTTCAGTGGCTCCGGCCATCTAGAGACTTTCCAAAAGCTTTTTGAAATTCTGTTCAGGATTCATATTAGTGCCTATTGCTTTAATATTTAATTTCTACTGTCAGCTTGAAAGAGGGGATTACTGCACCACGTATTCTTACAGATATATCAATTTTTAGGACTCTGAGTAGTTTTAGAGTAGGCCACGAAAAGAGCAGAGCCTATTCGTTGCTTCAGGCCTTCCACATGTAGCACACACCAAGCTATCCTCTTTAATGCAGGCTCTACTTGCGCTCTCTCGCTATTCTTTTTATCTGGGTTTTGCTTGATCTGCTAATTCTCAAGATTACACAGCTAGTGGTTTGCTCTTGTTCCAGGGTTGAAGGTCTATTAAGAGCCTGATACTCCTGTTACTGGTCAAGGATCCCTGCTTTTTGGCACAGTAGCTTCTTAGTGCGATAATATGGCATGGGACGTTGTCTTAAAACAGTCTAAACTGAGTCACAGTAAGCATTTAAAGGGGGCATTGATTCTCCCCCACCACCCCCCTTAGGTGTTTTTTCTGATACCAAACTGTAATGATAGCAGTAATTTGAGATTTTAATATGAATTATATATAGGGGTTTTTTTGGTGGGAAGGGAAGAAAAGAACTTCTTAATAAGCATGTGCATAATAGGGTCATTATTTTTACTTTGTTTAGATGATGCATTATCTTTATGCTAATTAAAAATTTTAATCCTAATGCATTTATTTCTGTTATGTAGAAAGCCCTTCTGATGTTCAACTACTCTGTGCAAGAGGAAAGTGACACCTGTTTGGGTGGCAGATGGTCCTTTGATGATGTACCAATGAAACCTTTGCGGACTGTTATGATAGTTCCAGCTGATGGAATTAATGTCATTATGGATAAACTCAAAGACTATCTCTCACTCTGAACTTCCCTGTAAACACTGGTTTTTGTAAAGCAGCCGTGCAGAACTATGACTTCACAATATTTTCCGAAGACTGCTATTGAGTTAATGGTTTTGTAGTGCTTCCTCTGTACGCTTAGAAGACAAGTGGGTTGTACAACTGAAAATCTCCATCAAATTAATATTTTTAAGTATTATATCTTATTATACTTTGGTGTCACCATTAAGCAGTCAATAAAAAAAACAATGTTACAAGGAAACTTGAAGATCTCCTCAGTATGTTTATAACCAAACCTAAATCATATATTTTTGTAATGAAACAATGCATGCAACTCCTTTTGTAAGGAAAGTGTTTTTTCCATATGTTTCTTCTGTTGAATACATTTATGTAAAAAAATCAAATAATTACATGGGTTAAGATAAGGATGTATATTGTATAGACTGTTTTTATTTATATTTTTCCAATATATGATAATTCAGTCTAAAGTCACTGAACAATACATCTTTGTTCAATGGGAGTTTGGGGAAATTTTTCATTTTCTGTGCTGTCATTGTTAGTTTTCTGTTCCTCCTTCATGGCTGAAACAGGTGACAAGTGATTGATCACTTCCTGCAGAATATCCTTACTTTCACTAGGAGGAAGATTGTTAAAATAGTACTGAGGTGCCAGCTCCACGAATCTGGTGAGGAAATAAGACAAAACATTACTAATTTTTAAATTGGATTTTGAAATATTTGAATAGCTATTTCCAGGCTTGTACAAAAGAGACCAGCAATGTGCTGATGCATACAGCTATGAAGTTAGTATTTCCACTCAAAACCAAAGCTCTCTGAAAGATGTAGTAGTAGTTTATGCTTTCAGTAGGCTTGCACTTAAGGTACTCGGTCTACACTTCAGGTGATTGTTGTTCAGTTCTCAATGCTGCAGATTGCATTAAATAGTAATTGTTCTGGATTTGAACATATCTTTGGTTCAATAAAAGTATGAAAAAGGCTTTATTATAAACATTGAAAATAGAAGAGATAGGACAGTGAAATATATATTCTCAATGTAAAGAGATTTTTGCAAAAGGAAGACTGTAGTCTTTTCTTGAATCCATAAACAGTTGATACGGGGTGATTTAGCTGGCTGGGTACATAAAGCATGTCGAGAAGAAGATTTGCTGGAAAATAGCTTTTCAAAAAGAAATTTCCAGCTAGATTAATCTGTGAGTACACTGCTGTCTTAACTCTTCCTTGATTTTTTTTCTGTACATTTTGCGGTGTAAGAAACCTTTGCTACTTGTAAGGTGGTTTTTCAATGGATGAATTGATTACAATTACAGTGTCAGACATTGAGACTTACTTCAGCACCTGAACAGATCAGCACATGTTAGGAAATGCAAAAGGTTGACTTAAAGGATGTTTTGTTTTGCATGAAAAGAATAGCAAAGGCATGAGATCACAGTTCTTTCCGTTTTTAATAGTTCTGAGCTCTAAATCAGTGAGTGTTCTGAATGAAAATGAAGACATCAAGCAAAGCTACAAACAGTGACAGACTGTCTTTTTCTCTTGTGCCTATGTTAACAATTTTGTTTGGTTGGTTTGGGGTGGGTTTTTTTGTAAACCGGTATCCCTACCTAGATTGACTTGGTTATACTCGGAATGCTTTCTCAACAGAACCTGAAGATAGTTGTTTTTCTGACAGAGATAAAAGAAATGGAGATGACCAGAGTTGACTTCTCCAAGTGTTTCTGTCAGTGTACACACACGCCCTCACCCTGTCTGTGACTTAAATTATGCTTTTGTGGCAGAGGTATGAGTGAAGAAACAGTTTCATCGTTGTTGACTTACAGATCGGGTGATATCTCCGAGATGACTCTGATGGAATTGTCTTCCGATACAAGAAACTCATGGAATAAAACCCACTCAGGAACCCTTCTGGTGTTATAATATGATGAAAAAGGATGAAGCTGGGCCACTTGCTTGTGTGTTAACATTAAGTAGTTACCTGAGCCATCTATATCTCGAGCAATCTTTAAAAAAAAAAAAAATGCAGAGAGTTCAGTGTTCAAGATGCATAGATCAGTGTTTCCCTATTAAATTAAAACCAGGAATTAAACTTCTATATAGATACTTTCAACTGGAGAACCTAAACCTCGTCCCAGATTTCTGCAGGAAAGCTAGGGACTGGATACTATGAAATGAAGCTTAGAGTTAAAGAAAATGTTGATCTGTATATTTGAAAGGAAACTGTTTGCAACAAATGAGGGCAGGCCTATACAGTAAGTATCTGAACTTGTCTTTGAAGGGTCTGTGTGAAAACAGACGTATTCTTAAGAATTACAAGATTTTAAAATACAGTGTGTGGCCAAGCACTTGAAAGAGTGTAGTTTGGAGGGGTCATTCTTGTATTTAGGTGGAGCATAGTGATGTGAAGGAAAGCATGTTTTCAAGTGGGAATAAATTAATCTTTATGTTTACGGTTACAGTTAGAGTACCTCATTTGGTTGAGATGAAGAAAGCTGTATATTATGTATACCTAAGCATATTCAACAAGTCAATTCTCTGTTTGCAGGGTATTTTCACAAAAACATCTTCAAACAGAAAATAAGGTCTGAGATGTAATATTACAAGTTGAAGAGTTTTTGAAGTAAAAGAGTTCTTTGAGTGAAAGGCGTATTGACAGTTTTCCTCTTGCAGTGAAGTGTGTGGACTTCATGCTGTGATAACTGAACCCCAGAGAGAAGATTGGAATTGGCAGAAGTGTTTGGCTGATACACAGTGGAAAAAATGGCTTTTATCCTTTCTGATGATAAAAGATTTCACTACCTAACTTAAGTTCTCTGAAAACATTCTATATAAGTTATAGAATATATAAGATGGAACCACAATATTTTTCCTTACGTGCATAAAGTAACCAGTTAAGAGAGCTTTCTTAATGCTTAGTATGTTTTCTTTTGATCCAAAGTTCGGTTCTGAAATGGGAAGTTCAATACGCTTCATAATCTCTACTAGTTCGGCTCTGATAATTTCTGCCATCCTCAGTGCAGAACAGCTTAGAAAATAATCACGACACCATTTCTTATTACTGTAGTCTGTGGAGAAAAAAAACAGTATTTTGGCTTAAAGCAAAGTCTTACTGATAGGTACTATCCAAAGATATTGGTCTGTAAAATGCTTTTTGACTAATTAAAAACATTTTGGAGTGAGTAGCTGTGTCAGAGCTGTCCAAAATTCTGATAACAAGAACAATATGGACAACTGGGGCGTGTTTGTCTTGCTTGTAAAGTAAGTGGGCAATACTTGATTTGTGCATACCTGGATTATGGGCTTTTATAGGAGGAACCGTCTTCCTGGTTTTCTACAATGTCACTTCAAATGACAATTGTAGTAGTGCTGATGTATCCATGTTGGATGAGGTATGCTGTCCTAGGTCACTTTCAGTTAGTTAATAAACTAAAACTAATATTTGTTTGTAACGGCTACTATCTTCGGTTTCTCTTCTCTCTGATAATTAACAATTTGAGAAGGAATCGTTCTAAAAGGGTTTATGAACTAAATGCCAACAATATTCATTTTGTTGTTGTTGTTGTTGTTGTTTCCAAATTGGGACTAACGTGCTTCATTTTGTCTGGTATGAGTACACTTACATTGGCTTGCCGAGTTTGCACTGGCTTCCTTGAAGGCGTTGAAGACATTGATAAGAGTAAAGTGATCTCCTGCAGGGTGTGAGAATTTTCGCCAGCAAGTAAGAGCAATCTCCTCTGTTCCAGGAGGTGCGTGTAAGAAGCAATTAGGAGCTTAGAAAAAAATCAAGCCAGTGGTTATTAAGACACATAGGTGCATGCACAAATAGTAATCCCACTGATACTCTTGTTTTTTTCCTTTCTTGGTTCCCTTTAATCTTCAGCATTGGATTGCTGCTGAAGAACGGAATCTATTGCAGTCACTAAGGTTTTTTTTATATGGATGTTCTTTCAATCTCTTGTTTAGTTAATTTGTGCTGTAAACACAAAAGGTGACCAGCTTTCTCCTAGATGGATGCAAAAATGCTTCATAATAGCATGATCCAATTTATCCAGAATTCAAGCATACGACTTCTTTAATATAGAAAGAAACTAAATCTATGGATGTAATGCCTAAATTTGCTGCTATATGTTGAAATTTATGCCTTCCAGTGCATTTTACTTCTGTGGTCATATTGTACTACATAATTGTGTCTTTCGAGATGATTGAGCTTTTTAAAAACTCAAATGTGCCTGTGCTCAATTGTTTACATTTGTTGTATGTACTTACAAATTTTATCACAAGTTTAGGCCTACTATTAAAAATCAGGCCAGCTTGAGCATAAAACGAAGACGCTCTTTAAGGAGAAGAACTAACACAGCTTGGTATGCTGTGGGTTTGTGTCACTGCTGCCTAAGACTTCTCACCAATTTCTGGGCATAGGCTATTCCCTCTGGGCACAGCACAGTAGTGCCATGCCAAAACATTCTCTACAGGCAAGGGTAAGCGGTGGCTGTTGAGCAGTAGATAGCTCTCAAGCATTGGTGCTGTACTAGGGTTATGCCATAAAACCAGTAGCACAGTGCTATATTGTTGGGAGGTTGCTGCGGAGAGAAGCGAGACAGCTAAATATTGCTGAAGCCAACATCGCTATCTAACACTGAGAACTGAAAGAGTCTAGGTCTAGCCCTGTCCTCCACTATCTTCTGGTGGGATCCTGAGAAGTCATCATCATTATTTGCTGTTTGAACTTCTAGAGTCACCCTCAGTTATCCTGAAAATTTTTATTTTGTCCATCTTTGATATATTAAGATTTCAATAGCAGCTTTCGCAGACTGAAGAGCTTTTAGGTATCTGGGGTTTATGTGGATTGGTTTGAAAGCTCTGTCACATCAATTGAAGAATAATTAACAACCTTTAATATAAATGTTCTTATTCCAGACTTCATGTGTTCAGTGTTTGGGGCTAGCTGGTTTGCCTCACGGTGCCATGTAAGAGCCATGCAAGGGCAGAGTGATCCATCAGGACAGAATGGTATGGATATTTAAGGTTATCTTAGTTTTTATAAAGTATTTGGAGAAACAAGATCGCAAAGTAATTCTTTGTAGCTCAACAGTTCAGTATTGTTGATAATTAGAACTTCCTCTAATTTTTCGTTCCAGACTGTAATAAATGTACATGAATACGAGATAAGTTTAAGAAAGGTAAGTTCCAACAAAAGGTTGGAACCTAATGGGGCATCTGAAGCATGGAATTGGGAGTTCTACTTAAGAATTCACTACTGTTTCATTGCATGCTTAAAATAAAGACTTAAACAGCCAAAGATATTAATTTACTTGAAACAAGCATGATGTAAATAACAAAAATTTGCCTTTGGGTTGCCCTTGTGAATAGACTTCGAGTCTACATGGATTTGGCAAGTGGCACAAGCCATGTAGTAAGACATTATTTACGAGTACCTGTTACCATGGCTGCAATGGTGAGCATTTCATCAACACACTCAAATTCACACGAGGCCAGAATTGACTTTGACAGTTGTGGATCCAGGGGAAATTCTGACATAATAATTCCAAATTCAGAAAGGTTTCCGTCATTATCCAGGGCTGCTAGATAATCAAGATCTTCCAAAGCCTGCATCAGGCTTTCAGGAGCTAATAAGAAGGAAAGATAATTCAAATTCTTGAGAATGACTACATATAGGCGAATGCCTGAATTCTCATGATAATGTTTCAGTTGTATATTTCCTATGTGAAAATGATAGAAGTCAGCTTCTGTCATTTAACAACGGGTAAAAAGAAAAGTAATAAATGAGATGAATGGAAGGCTGAGAACATTCTGGAGGAAGAAAATATGGGGTAACCATTATAAGGCTGCAAATAACTGTTGATCTTTTCTCTGTCAGAGCAGTTTTTGTCAAAAGATAAGACACAGTGAGTGCTGAACAGCGTATCGCACCCAGACTATGTCAAAAACTCACTGATGGCAGTCTTCAGGTATTTTTTTGTGTGCATGTTCATTCTTTTTAATGAGGGCTGGTTGCATTTGAGGGGTGCTGAGAGATAGACAACAGCTCTAGGAAAGAGGATTGTAACAAGGAGACAAGCATTTACAGAAGTTGTAGCTGTCTTATTCTTGCAGGTATTTTGTGTTCTCTTGGTTGGCCTTTTTTTTTTTTTTACAATTTTTTTTTTATAATTTTTTTTACATTTTTTTTTACAATTTTTTTTTCATTTTTTTTTTTTTTACATAGTTTCTTATGATGTTAGAAGAAAAATGGGAACATAGTAAAAGAAAATGTCTCCTGAAAAATTGGCTGTCCTTTCTCACGGCACAAAATTAAATGTTCGAGTTTCACTTATTGTAGGTTATAACTTCCTTACAACCTCCACAGGTATAAGTGAGAACAATGAGGCAGAAAAAATGAGTGAATATAGCAAAATAATCAGGTAGGCTGAGAGACTAATTTGGCAAAAAAGTAGGAAATAAGTTTTATATATATAAAATTATAGGGCCACACAGTGGGTAGGGAGCATGAGCGCAAGACAGATTGGACAGAGGTAAACACGAAGATATCATGAGTTAGAGTTTAGCATTTAAAATGGGGGTCTGAACAGTGAAAGCAGAGGAGAATGAAGACTGAAGTGATGGGTTTTGTATCTTAGATGTTAGATAAATGCCTGGGGGCCTGCCAGGAGCGTTTGGTAGGGAGGTTTACTTCTGCATACATTGAACACCGCGCTTTCAGGCTGAAGTGTTCCACATGTGCTTTTTCTGAAGGCTGCTGGAGTATCGACAATTCAGTTAATTGTTCAGTTAATGCGGTTTTGATCAATGGCATGTTAAGCTTATTCTATGAGGAGTACCTCCACAAATCATAGGTATATCTTCCTCTTTCATGGATGAGGATGAACGAAATCAACAACCCACAAGATTTGAAGATACAGAAAATGGCTTATACACACAAATATGCCTTTTTCATCACTTATCATTACATCTTATCAGTTATTTCTTGATAGACCAAAGGATGCCATTTGCAGTAGCTCTTCTGAGCCTCTCAGCTGGATGGGAGTAAATAACGAAGGAGTTTGACAAAGACTCTCCTTTCTCGCTAAGTATTTTGCTGAGCATTTTTTTTTCCACTATTTTCTCTTGCTTTTCTGTATCTGAGGCAGTGGAAGACAGAATCAGCTTATGTATGCTCTAGCCCTTTTACTATTATTTGCTGCTTTTTCCACTGGTAGGTGGTGTCAGAAGAATGTGAAGCGTTATTCTGACATTTTTTTCAGATTTTGAAAAAAACTAGTCTGTTTTCTCAGCAACACTTTGTTCTGCTGAAGGAATGGTGTAATGAATTCAGACCTTCACAGTTGCAGTGATAAAACATGTATGAAAGGACAGGATTAAGCAAATCGGTACTTAAACTGAGGACTGGAGCAGGTCTGTAGGAAATCTGCTGTTGATGAAAGTAGGTCCGTTTGGCAAAACAAGCACAGAAGAGTTTTGCGTGCAACCATGGAGGCTACACTTCTGGGGCTAGAGAGGGTGAACCCGAAAGCTGAGTAGAAGTTGTCAAGTCTATACTCTGCAAAAAGTAGTTGCTAGAGCATGAAAGACCTTGGTGGAAATTTGGGAACTCTTGAAGTGTGAAGACTCTTTCCTCCAGCTCTTTTCAAAGGTAGATTTCTATTCCAGGTCTTACTGTAACGGTCAATGTCTTTTATGAGTGCCAGTTCATTTAAATTCATAACTGTTCTCCTATCACTGCAGCAACTTTCTCCTTATTCCAGTTTAAGGAACTGTTTGATATTTCTTCTCTGTTTTATGGATAACAAGTTAAATTCTAGTCCCACTGAAGTTTGTGGCAAAAATTCCACTACAGCAGGACTTGGCCTCATCTCCAGCCAAGCATAAACAGCACTGGGAAACTAATGGCTGCACTGGCAGTTTTTCAGGCTTCTGTGGGCTGCTGTTAGTTTGCATATTAATGTCAAGGAGATCTGTAAATAAAAAAAACCCCAAAACCACAAAACACAAATCACAGCTACCCACACAGGCCGTGTGTGTATTTGTTCTTGTATGTTCATTAGTAGATGACTAGAAATAATTTCTTGCTTGAATTCGTGACGAACAGGAACCTGTCTTTGGCAGGTCACTTCTGCAGCACCAAGGCTAAAAGCAAAGCAACTCTGCAAGGAGCTGGTAGGTCGCGTTTAGCCCTAACGCCGCACTTCAGGCACCCGTCCTTCCTGCAAGAAAATCTGGAGTTTGGGTTTTTACTTCCTTGGCAGTGAACTGTTAGTTCATTGCCAGCACTCTGTACTTAATTTTTTCTTTGCTTCATTGTAACTAGTTAAAATAGGAAGCAAGTAAACACTTGTTTTTAACCCTTTTCTGTTACTAACGTCCGAAGGGAAACAATAGTTTATTAATTACCCTTGCATGAGCTTTTACAGAACTTCTTCAGCATGTACAACAGTTAGTGTTGTGCCTTCACTTAATTTTAAAACACTTAGTATTAGTTTTCAGAGAAATTCTCTCAGAGGTCTATAAATTCCTGTTAAAACTGTGGACTTGTTTCATTTCAGTATTAAGAGTTCCTATCCCTGTCTGTACAACATGAGATGTTTTTGTCTAGCGAGAACGTTTGTTACCAGACATACGAGGTTTAATGGGATAAAAGGCGAGTTTTTGCAAAAGCTAAAGCATCTGAGAAGAAAATACTTAGGACATTTAAAGAAATGAAAAGTAGCAGCTGATGAAGGATGAGAGTCAGTGACAGGAAATAGATATCAGTGATTGAAAATACAGGGAGAGTAAAATGGTCATTCGGACATACAGTAATTACTAGGAAATCATGGAAAGCTGATTTCCAGGAATCAACAAAGTAGTTTGTGCTAGAACTTACAAAAATACATGGTTATATGGCAGCCAACATCAATACCCTGATAGCATCAGTAATTTGCATTTTTATGCCCTGGAGTTAATTGCCTTGAGATTTATAAGCACAAATTACTTCCTTATTTTGCTGTGAGTGTTACAAAAAAAAAAAAAAGAATAGGGCTTTTAGGTGCGGGTCTGCATTTTGAGGCACAAAACCCATAAAAAGGAGTTGAAAGAACAGCAAATGCTCACTTGAGAATTCTTTGTGGTATGTTTCCTATTTAAATAAAAACTATGATAAAACAAAAGCAGTGTAAATGTTTAGATATGGAAAGCTCTTCTTTAAAGAAATCTGCATTGTCTTTTCGTGATTTCTAGGAAGCAAGTGTCATTATTTTTAGGGCTGCTTGCCAACACCAACTACTGCTGCCATCGAGGCAAACCGCAAGGCTTTGTGATTCAACTGCTGCTTTCACAGGAGCAAAGTTAAAAAGAAGCTCTCAGGATGTGTCCTGGGCTTTCAGCAAGAAACTGTCACATCCCTGGAAGTTTAAAAGGTATTTTCTTATCTGATATTTTCTTTTCCTTGCCTGTGTTCTTTGGCTACTTAAGACTGGGTTGCTCTGGACTTGTCTGGGGAAATCTGACCAGTTTTATGTAAATACAGATCCTACTCTTAATCATACTTGGGCTTAGTAAAGCAAAGACATAACTAAATGTTATTGTTAGCACTGAAATAATTTATCTGAGGGTTTCAAGTTGACTTCAGACGATATTGTTTGTTTCACAGGTTTTTTTGTAACTTTGACATGAACGGAGTTATGTTTCTAAAGATGGTAAATATTTTATAAATTTTTAAAATTTAATTTTAAATATTTTATACTGTGTGATAAAACAAATACGAAAGCATTAGTCTTGTTGCATAAGGAAGCAAGTGATTTAGTGACTTACCAACCATTTTGTAGTAAGTGAATATTAGCGATAGGAATGAAACATAAATTTCACGATTATTAATAGTCCATTTAACTGCCATATCGTGTTTGTGTGGAGGACCTACAGGTCCTGTGTTCTGGTCTCCTGCTCTGTGAAAAATTTGATTATGTAAAATACCTGCTTTTTGATAGATCTTTTTTTTTTCCATAGGAATATCTCTTATAAAGTTAGAGCTGACATGAATGTCAGGGAGAGGGACGTTATCTTTAAAGAACTGATTCGCTGCCTGGCAAACCACAAGTTTTTCCAGCTTCTGTTAGGCATGAAGAACTGCCGAAGTAATTACTGCAGGGAGAATAGTTCTGGGGAATGGTGTTGTTACTGCAGGGAGATTAGTTCTGGGGAATGGTGTTTTCTTTATTGTTTTTTAACACTGCTTCTTGGATAGCAAACTGAAGATAACGGAGAAATCTAGTGCCTAGTTTTCTTCAAATTATGCAAAGATTTTTCTTCTGCAAGGACAAGCTTCTGTGTGCAAGTTTCATCTGGATTCTCTTTTTTCCCTTGTAACTTCTGAGGTAGGATTTTTTTTTTTTTGAGTTTGCCATGCTCCGATGCTACCAATTCTGTAACTATTATTTTGAAATTATAGTTATAATTGATCATTAAAAATTACTTTTCCATACTCATACTTTGCAGTCTTCCCACCCTTACGCTGATTCTTCACCCCTCCAAGCTGGCTGGTAATGGTCCCTACTGTGCTTTTCTGCCAGCAGGGACAGCCAGGACAGAGGGTGACCTCCATTTTCTTAACATAAATATACCGAGTTATAGCTGAACACCAGAGGTAGCACTGACTCTTCAGTGAAGTTGGTTTTCTGTCTGCTTTGTGTCATCCTCAAAGGATGCACATGACCGTGCATCATGTAATGTATCCACAAAGAATGTAATTTAAAGAATATTATTTAATGGTGTAAGAAGTATTTTAATCACTTTGGTTTCTTTTGTTACTCTCTAGTAAATGACGTGAGAGTAGTTCAGCTTTAACAGTACTGGGCTACCCCTTCCCATTTTTGGGATGCTCTTTGTGATGCCAGCTCCCTATTCTGAGCAATTGTCTATGTGCAGTTATACTTTTCCACTGATTTGTGCAGTACAGCATACAAAGTATGTGGCCATGTCTATGCTATCAGAAAGCTCTTCTTTAGGAGCTATAGAATACTATCTAATTGATGAAATTCAGAAATTAAAACATGAAAGACTCAACAAGTGAACCTGAGAGAATAAATCTGCTATGAAGTGATCTCTGTTGAGCAGACCGTGCATGGCGCATTGAGTTTCTTTCTTTGACAATCTGTTTCTAATGAAAAAATACGCAAACAA
>NW_010551733.1:0-1370 GCF_000687285.1 Phaethon lepturus
AGGGACCGATGTCCCGGCAGCAGCTTTTGGGTTTGGTTTGGGTTTTTATTTTTCTTTTTTTTTTTTTTGGTTTTTGTTTTTGGTTTTTTTTTTCAGCAGAAGGGAAATTCTTTCCAGAAATGCAGAAAAAAAAAAAATAACCCAGTATTTTGCTGAATACTTTTTATAATGTGAGATATTTTTATTTTATTTTATTTGGTCACTTTAAAACAACCAACCAACTACGGAGGAGAAAAATCAATTAGTCCTCTATTTTTTTTTTTTTTCTTTCTCCTTCTGGTATGTGCATGTCATTGTCTATTTTTTTTTTTTTCTTTCTCCTTCTGGTATGTGCATGTCATTGCATGACTGCTCTGATTTTTTTCTTCTTTTGTTTTAATAAAACTGTGCTCAGACATTTAAGCTAAACTAAGCAAAAATAATAATGACTTAAAAAAAAAATCTTTGTTGCCAAAAGGTCGTGCTATCCAGGTTTGATGTCTGCATGTGAAAAAAAAAAACCATTAAAAACGTACAAAAAATAAAGAGAAGAGAAAGAATGCAGTCTAATTTATGTGAACCGAAAGGAACAAAAAAAAAACCACAATCAGGTTTAACCACACAAACCTAAGGGAATGATATTTTTTGAAAGACTTTTGTATAAAGTTGAGTACTTAGAGAAAAAAAAATCATACCAGATGTAATATATTTTGTGGATGTTTTTATTTCTTGGATTTATAGTACCTTATACTAAGGTTAAAAAAAAAATTATGCTTGATATTGTGAAAAGGTGATAATTTTCACACACATTTCATTTGCTCATTTGTCATGTTGTAATGCAAATATGATAGTTAATGCATACAGCATTTTTAAGGGAAAAAATCAGAAATATTGAACTGATGTATTGTTGTACCATTTGCACTGTGAGCAAATGCTAATGCAGTAAATATATTGTGTTTGCTGACAATCAAAATCTGTAGTAAATATCTTTATTTTACCTTGCTTTAAAAAGATCTATATTGGTTTGGGGGGGGGGGGGGGTCTAATATGTAAGGGGGTTGTTAAAATGGTTTGAAATGTGTAGGACGGTAGGCGCTGTGCCTCTTTACGGGTGACTTTGAAAGCTGTTTGTACATTTTTTTTTTTTCTTGTGTTGTATTTTCTTAATTTTTTTTTTTTTTGGTATGATTTTGTTAAAAATAACCCAACCTTTTCTCAGCCCCCCTCTCCTTCAGTTCTGTTCGCAGGACGGCGTGGCGAGACCAGCTGGCCAGGACGCTGGGTGACCCCGAAGGCGACCGGCTCCGTCCTCGCGTCCCCCCATTTTCCCAGCCGTGCAGGGACGGCGGTACGCCCCGCCACCCTCCCCTCCCCAAAACCGCCGCACCTTT
>NW_010551733.1:1818-2130 GCF_000687285.1 Phaethon lepturus
CCTCGCGTCTTATTTTTTCCCCCGCTCGTGCCGTCGCCGCCGCCTTGACCCCGTCACCATTTTGCCGGTGGCTTTCGCCGGGTTGCGTCTGTCGGATAACGGTTGGCGAAAGAGGATCGCGCCGAAAAAAAACCCCCCCCCCCTTGCGCCAGCCAAATCGCCCCAGGTACAGAGCGGAGAGGGGATTTTTGCCGGGCTGGGTCGCTCGGGTTAAAAATAACCCGCCGGGTTTCAGCGCCGGCGCTTGTACGGGCACGAGGGACGGGTGGGAGAAGGAGCAGGACGAGGCGCTTGGATGTTTGGAGTGGGCGC
>NW_010551734.1:0-651 GCF_000687285.1 Phaethon lepturus
CCTGCTGCACCCAGGCCGCGGTGGGAAGGACTTGCCTGAGCTCAGAGAACAGGCTGGAATTCCTACCCTTCATCAGCATGAAAGTGTGAGCACCTGCGCCTTCACCAGAAACCAGGGGCTTGTTCTGAAGAGCCCAGAGCCCAGGTCAATGCCTACGTCCCACAAACCCTCAGTGGTGGCTAAGTAGGTAACTAACTGCCTTCTAAACCTCAAAACTCCCCTCTACGTCCTAAAGAAACCGATTTGTAAACTTGGGTAGATCAGCGACAAAAACAGGGACAAAACGCTGAGGGCAAGGGGTAAAAAGAGTCCAGGTGGGCTGAGGTATAAACACGTTATCTACTCACTGTAACATACAGGGCAACCAGCAGCCAAGAAAAAAAGAAAAGGGGGGAAGCTTTTTCCAGGTTCAACACAAGAAGTCAGAACGTCACGGTACGTCGGAAGCACAGCTTGCTTCAACCCAGTGTTGCAGCGGGAGAAGACACCTTGCGTTCCTCTCTTTTGCAGAAACCTCCTTTTCCAGGCTAGCCTCCAGTCAGCCAGGGCGCATCCATCGCCGCATCCCTCCCCTAAAATGGCTCCCTTCTGGCGCCGCAGCCACCTCCAGCAGAGCGGGGCCCTCAGCCGTTCCTGGCGGCCACGGGCAAG
>NW_010551735.1:0-8918 GCF_000687285.1 Phaethon lepturus
CGGACAGTTCAACGTTTGGAGGAAGCAAGCTCGGGTGTTAGTAGTGGGACACTGGAGGCCGTTCTCTGCTTTCGTACAGGGCCTGATTTAACCGCAACAAACTAGAAAACAATTATTTTTCCTCTCCGGAAACAGTTTTTTCTTTTTTTTTTTTTCTTTTCCTGGACAATAGATTGATTTTAGCTTGGTAACTGAAGTGCTGGGGAAATTGAAGGAGCCTTTGAGGAAAAAAAAGGCTCTTTTGAGCCCTTATCAACATGAGAAATGAACAGCTGTACAGAAGTGTAAAATGGTTGTTATCTTAATAAAGAGGTTTCCTTGTATGAGCCGTGTGGGGACTTTCAAGAGACTAAACCCCAGAACATGTTAGATGATTGCTTAAACCCACAGCCCAAACCTACACGAGAGTTACCCAACGTCTCCCTTCCGCAGGTCAAAGGCCCATCTGGTAAAAATGCTTCCTATACTGATAAAGGATGACAGATCAAGAGTTTCATCTACCGCCTTGTATAGAAAGGATTTTACCATTTAAGTAATAGGTGAATTTATCTGCTCCCTACAAATGCACTTAGCAAGAATTAATGTGAATCGCTACAGGAAGGTAGCAGAGCAAAACCAGAGCTCAGGCACAGGTATGCACGTGGGCTCTGGATGCCACGATGGGGGTCAACAGTTTTTACGGTGCTGCTGGCTGAAGAAGGGACCCGTGGCTAGTCATGGAAACTGAGGACTAGTTGTCTCAACGAAGTTAGCTCTGACTGTCCTCGCTGAAGCTGCGGTTCAATCTGGTTCATGTGTGGGTGGTTCCTCCGGATTTAGCCTTCAGAATCAACTGAAAGTTAGCCCGGAACTCCCCTATAGCTGCTGAACGATCCCTGTCTTTTTCAGGAATTGTTGTGTTCTGTTTTAGTAACCTCTATCCTCTGAGCTGTTGCATTATTCAGTTATTTGGCATGCCTACCATATGTCAGCAGAGGATTGCTAGGGATGACTTCTGTCATTGATATGTCATCTTAAAATGGTAAGCCTAATAAATACATGTGGTGCTGGTCTCCTGCCTCTTCTGTGGCGAAGAAAACAAACATCTTCATTTTCTAAGAGGGCACAGGTTAATGTGTGACAAATAGAAAACTGTTGAGGTTTATCTGGGGTATTTTTAAACAACGGTGATTTTTATAATCCTACATGCTACACTCTTTTTCAGGGACATGAAAATTTAGTAAGTTGAGAGCTCTGGGCAAAATGAGTCATCATTTCTTCTGTGCTAGAGGCACTTTAGAAGGGATGGCAGAGGGGTTAAGCCATTATTAACTAACACACTCAGGCAGCAAGTACAGTTATAATGCAGGGAGTTCCGTGTACCATGTTAAATACAGCTGAGCTCTCTTGAGTTGAGCCATTACTCAACATCTTCTCCAATGTTTTACACAGAAAAAGAAATTGGCAGTGGAGTCAGATGTTTCTCGGATACAATCCTATATCCTTAGCAAAAATGCATAAACCACTTTTTTTCCCCTGAAAGCAGCATATGTAAAATGTATAGAGAATGCCTCTTTGTTTACAGCTCTATAGGTCTTCTCCAGATAGCCCCAAAGGTCCCTTGGTGATCCTCAGGACCACACTCTTAATGGTATCATGTCCTTTTTTCTTATATGACTTTTATTGCTTTTAGCTATTTGCACTGTGTGGTTTCACTTAGGTCTTTTCTGGAAGGAGCAGGCGCATGTGCCAGTATGTGATGGGAGGCTCCCATTGTTTCACTTTATCTGACTTCCATAAAGAAATTTAATGGCTTTCTGACTGACAATTTAATGGCAAACTGACTAAATAGAAGGCAGTATGACAACGTTAAAATGACTCATTACAACACAACAAATAAAGTTCTCTGCAGACAAAGCACTAAGGTAGGAAATAACAAGTTGAGAGTAATGTAACAGAAAATAATGGACAAGGGGAATGTAAATAGAAACTAACAAAAAAGAAGATTGAATAACGTGTACCAAGGTACCTGGAAACAGTACTAAGGTGCCTAGAAAACACAGAAGTCTATCACATATTAAAGTTCCAAGCAGGATCAGAGTATGATGGTAGTCTTCCTTGGAAATCAGTCATTAAATATGTGTCATGTTCTGCAGTGATGGCAAGGCACTGTCCCAAATTCCAGCTGCATTGAGGCTGCATTGATGAGAGAATAGAGAATTTCTGCATTTACTGAAAGTGGAAAGAGGCATAGAGGTTCCTTCCTAGCAGTTACGAACTCCCATCTTTCTGAAAGGAAACCTCCTAACCTTGAGCCTACTGTTGTGATATGCCACGTGCACCACACAGGAGGGTGCACCTGTGTCTTAAGCAGCCTCACCTCAGCAATGCTGAGTAACTGAATATCAATTCTGACAGCTATTCTGCCGACAACGTGTGCACCAGCGTGCACGCTTGCATGCACGTGTCTTTGTCCCTCATGAGCCAGAATTTGGCACTTATTGGCCTGTAATATACTCTTGTAATACCATCTTGGCTGCATCCCAAAAGGAAGGATGGAGTGACAGTCAGACCGTAATGGGATTGCACAGTGGGCGAGAACGACCTGCCTTCTAGCAAGCAGGGTAAGCAGCGCCCACTTGGCGCGTGTGAAGGTGTGTAATGACACAGATCCTCGAGCCCCAACAGTCTGCCTCCCTGTAAAACATCATGAACTGGCTGGAATGAAATAAGCCTTTCCCTGAGGGACAGAATGCTCAAGACAACCAAGGGATGCACTTGGAAATCATTTACTGGTATGTACTTCTTATTTAGTTTGCTTTGTTCCGGGCAGCGTGCCTTTCGGAGTTAACAGACATCAGTGACTTAAAGCTACAAAGCTGCTTAGAGGAAGGGAAGGAGGTTAGCGTAGGCAGGAGGGCTTCTGAATGAACAGTTTAAATTGCAAATTGTTATACCCGAGCCACCTCCCTTCAGAAACCTCAGAAAAAACTAGTTTAACATAAAATGATGCTTGGCATCTAGGACTCGGTGATGCAGAAATGACAAGGCCACTTTGATTTGGCTGGAGAGGAAATGTGAGAGGTAGTGCCATGTGCAAGTTAAACCCTTTGATCCTGACATCAATCTCTTAATTAAGAAGCTGTCAGGAAGAGGCAGTTTTGTTAACACATGTCTATCCGGACAGACCTATTGCTGTGAACAACAGCAGGATTAAATTCACCAGGGATTATCCAATTTTAATTTGTTGCATTTCTCAGTGCATTATTCATCAGCGTAGACCATAATACAAATTACCCCTAATTACAACTACAAACGTGTCTGTGCCCTGCACAGTCCCTCACCAAACTCTGTCTTCAGCAGTAGACAGAGTTGCTCACTCCTGGCAAGCTCCTGCCTTTCCCCATTTGCACAGCGAAGTCCCAAGTTCAGCGACTTCCCAAACCTGAGCTACCCCTATTCACTCACCGGCACTTCTCTGAAGAAGCCTTTAGCAAGCTGCCTGCTCGTCTCTCACTAGGTACATGCGCTTTACAAAGCATCTAGACTGCTTCCATTTGGTATATCAAGTCTCTACTCCTTCAGCTTGTGTTTTCTGGCTCTTGAGTATGTCTAGACTTAACTGTGGAAATCCAACTCCCTTCCAATATGTATTTCAGTCACACCATGAGCCGTGCTTTTGTTTTAGACTACCTTGAGTTCCCTATGTTTCCATCTCACGCAGTTTATATACTGTACTAGGACAGAACTACTGTACTTCTCTCTGAAAGAGCACCCCCACTGCATCTCCGTCACAAGTGTTAAAAATATATATATTTTTAGAATGAGATTCTCTGCCCCAAAACATGCTCCATTTGGAATTTCAGCAGGTATGTTTCATTTGCTGAAGAAATATGCGTGGCACTTTTTTCCCTGCAGCCTAATTATACAAAAAGCTTTGGTTTTAGATATCTGCCTTTGTAGTATAAAGGTATGTACTTTGATTTATTTGCCAATATTTGACCTTCATCTAATAAAATCACTATTTGAAATTTTATTAGTCACGTGCAGTATATAGACATCTTTTAAAAACTATTGTATCAGAAATAAGTCTGCTAAAGAACTACTTTGAGGCAAAATTCTAGGAATTATTTACACAGTTAGAAACTTCAAGAAAGCTTGCCTCTCTTCCTTGTGGTTTCCTGCCTCTCTCTAAGAGTCTCCGAGCCCTGAAGGGCCTATGCTTTATTTCTGCACCTGTATCTTCATTTCTGCTGTAAAACATAAACAGAAACCTCAGGTAAGAAGGCTCATTTTGAAATACAAATATGTAGCACGGATAAACACACATTACTCCCAACTATTTATTGCTATGCTCGAACGCTTACTTCTGATTCAGGTATGGAACTACATACAGCAGGAGCCCCAAGAATCTGTCTCCGACATAGAGGCTTTTTGTTGTCTTTCCCATCATACAGTTCAGCTCCATTGAACCTAGGAAAGAAGAAAATAAGAATTAAGGTATTAGGTATATAAGCACATGTTCACAATTATTGCACATTTTCATTTGCATGTTTAATAAAGGGCATAAATAATAGTGCATGGTGAGGCAAGCCACCTCTTGTGTACAGTGACCTGGAGGAAGGTTCTACAGCTGGATTAAGGTAGATGGAAAAAATATTGTCCTTGCTGTTAGGGCTTGCCATTAGGGTTGAAATGTGCCCGACTCCTGGGTCCTGTCTCTAGCTGGAGAAACCGTGTGCCTCTCTACAAGTATACTACACTTCTGTTTCTTCCCATACATCACATCTAGTGCTGGAATTTAACAGGATATGCAAGAAGGACACAGGATTACTGAGAATACAGGTGGAGCAACCAGAAAGAGGGAAGCTCTTGGCCATCCTGCCCTAATTTGGAAAGAGAGGAGTGGGCAGACAGGCAGTTAACCTGCACCTAGATGCTGCAACACAGGGACAGTGTTTGTTGGGAGATAAATTAATGATAACAAAACCAGGAAGTTTTTTCCCTTTGTGTGTGTGTATCACTTTCTGTTAAGTGTCATGAGTTTATTCTACTTTAAGCTCTAGGTACTATGAAGCACAGTCCACACAGGACATAGGCTGATGGGCATTTTCTGACCTTGCGGAAAGAGCTGTGCAAAACCAAGGGGAGAGATGAGAGCCTGATTTTCCTCTTATCTAACAGGGTGACTCCAGGGAACCTCAGGGAAGTCAGTGGTGCTGGAGCAGCATAAGACCAGATGATAAAGGGTTTTCTTCTTTTCTTCTGGCAGTGCTTTCCCGAAATCTGAAAGGATTCAGGCATAGTGGAGAGATTGAAGTTTAAGGTTCACCCAAGCAGGAATTAGCCTTCCGCTTACTGGAATGCCTGACTTGGAAATGACATATCTGCTGAACTGGGAGCAAAGTCCTGTAATAAATAACCGTGCTTCAGTCATTTCCTCCTTTGTGCAGCAGAGAACTGGCACCTGGTGAGGGATCCCTTAATAGCACCAGTGCCCGTTTCACGTTCCTTTTCCTTGTTACTCCAATGCTTATGAAAAAGAGGCAACTAAGCTGCAGTGAAGATTTCTTCTGGAGAGGTAATTTCCCATCCTGTGGGGTGCAACTTGGTTTACAGTGCTGCATTACTTTTTGGAAAGAAAAGCAACAGAGCC
Source organism: Phaethon lepturus (assembly GCF_000687285.1). Classification (NCBI taxonomy): domain Eukaryota; kingdom Metazoa; phylum Chordata; class Aves; order Phaethontiformes; family Phaethontidae; genus Phaethon; species Phaethon lepturus. The sequence goes on from NW_010551735.1 coordinate 5,636, forward strand.
CGGCATTGTCAGAAAGCGGCCATTCAAGCAGGTGGGGGCTTGGCCACTTATGACTTAGCTGGGAATAAGCATTTTAAATGTTGAAACTGTGTATCCCGGGATTATGTGGGATCTCCTCCCTGCATGTCCATCCTTGGCTGCTATCATGGACTGGAGCTGGAGCTAGCTATCCCTCTGATGTGACACAGGATGGCTGTGCTTTGTGTTTGCATGTACCACTCCCTCTTTGTTCTGGGTAGCCATTTCCGTTCTGTTGCAGTATTCTGGTTTCTGGCACAGGTGAAAAAGTATCTGTTAGTTGTGAGTCGCTGTGGCTGACCGTGGCCCATCTTTGGCCTATGTTTGCTAAGTACCATGCTTCTGTACCACCTTGCATTGCTCATAGTAAGTTACAGGTCATCACATCATTGAAGTTAATACACAGATCCGGTTCCTGAGTCCTGAATAAGAACATGAGGACTTTGCCATAAGAATAGCTGATTATGAAAGACAGAAGTTCCTTCTTGAGAGAGTTAAAAAAAAACAACAGAAGAAAAACAACCAGCCAGAAAGAACACATTCATTGCTAAATTTTCATAGATGTTGTGCTACAAAATTGAGAATTGTCTTTGTTACAGAGGAGCTCTGGAGGTTGCCCTAGTCTCACAGGGAAAATGAATTCTTATTCATTATATTCTGACTCTATTTAGTCAGCAGGTGTTGTGTTGGGGACACAGCCCTTGCAGTTTCTCCATGTGCCAGCTTTTGTGTTATTAAGTGTGACATTCCACTTCTTGTCATTGGGTCACCTATGTGAAAATTACATTTAAAATTCCTACTTAAAAATGTGTGTTAGCATCGGACTTCTGCATCAGCAGTCTGTCATTTCTTCAAGTTTCTATTTATTTTTCACTTTGGGATCACAATACATTCTGTAATTGTGATAATTAGTTATTTTCAGCATATCTTATGATAACTTTAAAGTGGTAAACCATTCTGGGCTTGCTTAGAAACCCTGTTTAACTCTGTATAGCCCTTTATAGCCACAAATAGGGCACAAAGATCATGTAGCTTGTCAAGTATTTCCTAGTTTCCGTTTTGCTACCCTAACAGCCCTCCTTATGCTTAAGACATTGGTGGGACCCACAACAGTGGCAGTATGTTGCATATAGGAGTATAATTGCTCCTTCCATTTAGTCTGAAGAAAAGGTTGTTTATGCACCCATCGATTTTAAATAAGACTATGATTTATCGAAGCTATTTATACATCCCTAAATAACATACGTTAAAAAAGCACGCGGCTACAAGAAAACAAGTGATAACATGAGCCCCGATTCTCTCACTGCAATGTTTTCTTTTAACATTGAAGGTTATTAAAACAAGAGGGAGAAAACAATGGCATCCTGAACTTCACTTTGAGGGTTTTTTTAATGATAATCTTTGTTTTTCAAAAGCATCAATTTCCAAAAGCATCAATTTCCCCACCAAAGCTGCTGACTTGAAACATCTTTCTGATAATTTAGTTGCAGAGTTCTAAACCTCAGAAACTTGTATAGCTCCACCATAAAATGAAGACAAGTTATTTAATGATTCAATCAGAAAAGTAATGAAATCTGGGTACCTCTGACAAATATATACCATCCATATTGCACAGAGTTGTAAAGAGTTATCAAAAATTATAAACATAAGATTTTAAAGCCTTTACACATGATAAAAGTAATCTCAAGGATTTCAGTGAAGTTATTGATGAAGTATCCCATTAATCACTAATATTAATGGTACTGAAAACTGGGATTTTGATGATTATCTCTATATAGCACAGGTAGAAAATGTAACTTCCAATTAATTTAATTTCTAGTTTCCCTCAAACTTTCCAGAGAATCTGTCCAAAACCTAGGCAAGCATAATTTAGGGCCAGAATAAAATACCTTCTTAAAAAGCTATAAGACAACAAGAAATTTAGATTTGAGTGTCAAGATAAAACTGGAACATGTGTCTCTCTTCTCCATGGGGATTGTACTGAGAGATCATGGACTATGCCTGGAATAAGAGACAAGGATCATTTTCTGGTCCTGCACTGTCCACTCATCTCTTAAAGTGGTTTCCAAGCAGTTTGCCATCAAACAGGAATGGGCAGAAGGGATGCAGGTGGTTCAACATGTCTTCACTGAGCATGAGACATGCTCAATGTAAAATGTTCACATGTAAAATGCGTTTGAGATAAAATGCTAAGAAAACGTCATCGATAATACATCATAAAAGGGTAAAAATAGAATTAATTTTTGGTCCAAGGTTAGCATTTGATGGAGAATTTTGCTTATTGCAGGCATTTCATTCTTCTTATCAACGCTGAGCTGAGCCTTTTCTCTGGGTGTGCTGGAGCAATGGATAGAGGGAGAGATCCTTTAGAGAACTGGAGGGAGCAGAATGGGTCACACAGCTGTGAGAAGTTTGTGAATATGAGGCTCCGGAGACCTGGGCTAATAATAACTGATGTCTGCTGCACACAGCAGCTACTCAATCACAGGTTACTCAGCAGCCTTAGCGTGCATGGATCGCTCCTGCTAGTAGGAAGAGACAACAGGGGAAAAAACCCTGTCGGGAACTCTGGAAACATTTAAAGGGAACTTGGCAAAGACTCTTTGCCTGTGATTTCCCACACACAGTAAAAGACATACAGCAGCCTTCCCACTGTAGCAAGAGTGGGAGCTGGCAAATCATACCTGGAATCACTCCCAAAATCCAGCTGCAGTAGCCTTTGGGACAGGAAGCGGCTTCTGAAGACTTTGGTTCCTTGGTTGTACCGAGGATCATAGCCTAAACGGCATCATCCCTTAATGAAAGCACTGGTGTAGATTTCTGGCCACCGATTTTTCACCGTTACATTCTTGATAGTGAGCTCCTAATTTTATTGTGGTTCCCTCCAGTTCCTTATTTTGCTGCTCATGCCTTCATTGCAACCCCTCCCATTCCAGCCAAGGAAGGTGAACTATACACCTCTGTTTCTGGTGGTAGGTTCAAGCCATGAGGGCCTGAGGGAACAAAGCAGCTCAGGGAAGTATGAATTAAACCTGTGTCACTGGGCTAGCCACTCAGAGGAGCTGAACTGTTGGGTCCATGGACCAGCCAAAGGTAACTCTATAGTGCATCGCATTACATTGCATTGAGGGGTGCGGTGGGCTGGCCCTGGCTGGAGGCCAGGTGCCCACCAAAGCTGCTCCATCACTCCCCTCCTCAGCCAGACAGGGGAGAGAAAATACAACGAAAGGCTTCTGGGTCAAGATAAGGGCAGGGAGAGATCATT
>NW_010551736.1:0-9669 GCF_000687285.1 Phaethon lepturus
TTGCCGGCTCGTGGCCGATTCTTCAACCTCCAGTATCCCTGAGTCCTCGGCAGGGCTGCTCTCCATCCGCCTGCTCCCCGGTCTGTGCTGGTGTGGGGGGATGCCCTGTCCCAGCGGCAGGAGCCTGCACTTGGCCTTGTTGAATGTCATGAGTTTCCCATGGGCCCACTCCTCCAGCCTGTCGGGATCCCTCCGGATGGCATCCCGTCCCTCAGGTGCACCCGTTGCAGCCCTCAGCTTGGTGTCATCCTCAAACTTGCTGAGGGTGCACTCAGTCCCGCTGTCTGTCGTCGACGGAACGATGTGAGATGAGTCCTGATACCGTCCGTCGGGACGCGACAGCCCGGAGCGAGGCTGTTGCATGCTGCACCGCCGTGTAGGTGCCGTACATCTCGGGGTATGGCGGCATTGCTGGCAGCGTTTCACCAGAGTAACCGCGGTTCCAGCTGCCTCCGTTCTTCCTGTCCCGCTGTCCGTCCCCGCCACACTTCAGCTGTCTCATCGCCAGGCAAGATTTTAAGGTTGTCACAGTAAACTGCTTCTCCGGGGTGCAGTCCTTCCCCCCCGACTGGTGGGAGGCCATGGCAGATGAGAAGGCTGAAACAAGATGGAATTAATCCTGTGTTTGAATTCATATTCAGACCCACGCATGGGCTGGACAGGGGAGGCTCCCCACATGAGGGGCTCTTCCCCGTCTGTGGCTGTACTTAAACAACAGCCGTGTTAAAATAACTCAAGAGATTTCCTGCAATGAATCCCTTAACCTAAAGCTGATTTTTTTTACCCCCGTGTACCTGCTCCAAATTCTTCTTCATTCTTTCTGGATGTCAGTGTCTGCAAATCCTTAATTTGCAGGAGCTAGCTCACTGTCAGAGATAAGCGCCATGTTATTTGCATCGTATATCCTGCCGGCTCGGAAGAAGGCTCCTCCGCTGGAAGTGCTGGGATGAACTTATGACAAATACAAGGAATGAAAGTCTCTCAAATGCACTTTCTGGCATGACTTAAATGCGCTGAAATTGCTGACATTTTGCCTTTTTCAGATGTGTGTCAGTGTCCATAGGCTTTTGTTTGAAACGATGGAAAAATATTGAGTTAAATATTCCCAGAACAACAAATCTGGGAGACGCTAAGTGTACGTTAGGTGAAGGCTACTGCAGTATATCTGGGTCCTGCAGTACATGCGTTGCAAAGGCAGAAACACGCAGTCTCTAACCTTGGCTGATCTCACAGAACTGAAGGATACCGCCATTTTCAGTGCCGTGTTTCTGCCTGGAACCTTTTGCTTTCGTATTGTGCTTAATTGGATGGGCTGGACATTTCCAGTGAAAGAAAGGTTTAATGACAGGTCATTTTGCTTGAACCAAAATGTTTCCTTAAAGACAAGGAAGTTCTTTGCCTGCTGGTGGATTGTCCCAGGTTGGTGTCAGCAGCTCTGCTCTGGACCAAAACTGAGTTTAGAATAAGTGACGCTTTCTTGTTGAAGAGGGTCAGAGCTCTTCTACAACTTCACGTCTCCGCAGCCAGACCTCTCTAATTGACGGAAGTCTCGGTTATTGGACTCGCGGACTACCGTCTTCCGCATCGGAAGGCTGCGATTAACCTGACGGTACGAGTCCGTCGGTCGGCGTCTCTGCGCTGTTCGTGTGTATAACCGGCGGGATCCAGGACGTGAATCCCCGTCTTTCGCCTGAAGCCAGTTCTAAAGCGGGCCAGGTCCGCTGTGACCTCCAGCGGCTGGCACCCGCGGCCGAGGGGGCCCAGGGCTGAGCCACCCGCCCCCTGCTCTTCCGCCTCGTCCTCTTCATAGCTGGCAAGGTACGATGCGAGCCCGCCACAGGCGACTGGTCTGCAGGCAGAAAAGTGCCTCGGGAGAACTTACCAGGTGTCAAGGTAGCGGCTCATCTAAAAGTAAAGCTGCAGTGTCCCCTCTCTTACTGAAACCAGCACCAATTTCAAACTTGTCTGTTGTTAACTGCTGATGAATGAACATTGATAGTATCCGGAAATTTGAAGGCTAGTTCCTGTTTTTATCCCAAATTACACTGGCAACGGTATTTAATTAATAATCAAATTTACTCCGTAGTTTACTTTTAGAAAAGAGTTTGGCCCTAATGTTTTCAGTGAGTGAAAATTAATTAATTCTTAAACTCATTGGGGTTTTGTCTCATTTTTAATTGACGAATCACGAAATGTCAGCTAGCAACACGTACATGCCGTTACACGTCCGTGCGTGGTGACTAGGCTGGCAGCGCAGCTCGGTGTGGGTGTGGGCGTTGTGGCTGGGGCTGGGACCCTCTGGTCTTTTTTCCTGTTACAAACGTGTCGTTTCAGCCAATTCTGTCTAGGGCACAATGGTAGCGTGGTTGCGTAGAAAGAAAAGCATTGATTGTAAGCCTTGGATTGATGCATGCTCAACTGAGAGCCGCTAGATTAAGTGATTCACCAGTAATCCTTCGTTTTCTTCCCGGATTTCCCAGCTAAACAAACTGAAATCTCTGAATCTCTCACTTCTAGGCATCTTCCCCATTCTTCAGCTGGTTTTGAGTCTAATCTATTCACCCTCTGATGTTTAAGCAACTTTTGAAGGATGCAGACACAGGCATCGAGTGCTGTCTTGCTAACGAGGAGGTAAGATCACCCTCCTTGCTCCTGTTTGCACGTGATACGGCCAAGGGTTGCATTGATCGTTGCTGTCTCACCAGCTCTCGTTGAGATGCTCATCCATTAGGACCCTCACTCCCTTCCCTATTAACTGATCTCCAGAGTAACTGCTCTCTCCTTAAAAAAAAAAAAAGACTGTTCTTTTTTTTAGCCGCATGTCTTTGCGTTAAGCTCGGTTGAAGCGGTGCTTTTGTTTCAGTGGCCTCAGCCTCTCGAGCAATCTGGGTTTTTCTGCATCACTGATAACTCTCATCTTTATTTGTCAGCCTGCAAACTTCTGTGACATTTGCAGATTTTGTCAGCAGCCATTTTCTGGTCGAGTCTGGGGAAAATACAGCCTAGTTGCCAGGCCTGTTTCTGGTCTTTGCAGAACTCGCTGTAATTACATGCGATTGATCTTGGTTCTAATGTGGGAATCATTTGTCAAGATCTTTGTTACTTTTAATCCACTTAATCGGGGCTTTTTTATACTCTCTTGTGCTATTTTTTTTCTTACACTGTCGTGAAGTAATAAATCAAATGTCCTACCCAGCCCATCTGCATTATGTCTGTGCTGCTGTTGCCTTTTCAATGAAACATTGAATTTTACCAGAAGGGAGATTACATTTACGTCCTTTAATTCTGTATTGATTGCATCCCCTCAAATTTCATTATTTTGCCTATGAACAACTCTGTGGTTAAATAGGAGTTAAATAGTTGCACGTAATAGTTTTCTTCCAGTCTCCTGGAATTTCTCCAGGTTAAAAATAAATCACTTTTAAGATCAGCGTGCCAGAGGTTTGTCCAGTTCTGGTTGTAGGATCTTTCTCCAAATGTTGTTCTGATGTAAAAATTTCTATTAATGATGTTTGACAAACTAATATTTGACATCATCAGAGGACTGAAAGATGTCTGTATATACCCTGTGCTATGACAGTGTCAAACAATTCTTCCTGTGCTCAATATTTTACCAGTTTTACTACTTAGACCTCCAGGCGGACCTGTAACGTCGCTTCGGTCATTGTAACGCTTCACAGTGTTGCCAGCCATGAGTTTCTGCTGGCGGGGTTTTTTACTGTTAGGATTGCAGATTTATATTGATTTCTGTCTAGTATATCTTCTAAAATTTTTGACAGATGATAACTTTTTAAACTAGATTTTCCTTCTACTCTCCAAAAAAACACTACAAAATACATACTAAAGTCTTTTCTGACTTTTCTGATACATACTAAAAGTCTTTTTCTGGCCCTGGAAGGGAGATTTTTAGCCTCCCTAAGGGACTGAATCCAAATCCGTAGAAGAGTTTTAGCATCAGGTTCGAAGTCAGATGTTCCTTAGGTCAAACCCCGTCACTAGGCTAGACCTGCAGGGTCGCACTGCTCAGGTCACTCAGATTGTCCTGCCTTTAAATCAAAGATAATAGCAGTTGCTTGCTTCTCAGGTTTGGGCTGGGTAACTCATTTCTGGCTCAAGACAGCTGGCATTGCCCGGTGGAGAGAGCCGTTTCCCTCTGTGGGCTGCGGTCGAGGCCGAGATCGCTGGCTCAGGCTTTGACAAGGCTTGGCCACCTCCATGCGGTTAAAATAAATCTTATGTTAGCGGTGGGACGTAGCCAACAGTGCCTATAAAATTTCATGGGAGCTTAGCTTTCCATCCACTCTGTTTTGGAGGCTTCAGCCTCAAGTGTAAATGTTTTTATTAACATTTGAAATACAGAGCAGCCGCGTCTCTCTCTTCTTCTCGGGAGTAGCTTTGGGAGCACGTTCTGTTTGTGAAATGGCACTTAACTGCTACTTTTTTTTGTAGCAGACTTCTCAAAAGCCTGCGGAGGAGACGTAGGATCTTCAAGCAAATGCTGACAGCTGGAGTTTCCCGATAGCAGGTGACACTAAAAACATGGTTGTGTGTTGGTTGTAAACTTCTAGAGTTTTCTGACTCTCTTGATTGAATGTTTGCACCACTTAGGCTCAAGCTGATAAACTCATAAATATTTGGGGGTTTTGTTTGTTTTTTAGATAAAATTATTTGACCACCATGAGTTGGAGTTTTCTGACCCGTCTGTTAGAGGAGATCCACAATCACTCAACCTTTGTTGGCAAAATTTGGCTGACAGTGTTGATTGTATTTCGGATTGTCCTAACTGCTGTGGGAGGAGAATCCATTTATTACGATGAACAAAGCAAGTTTGTGTGCAACACAGAGCAGCCTGGCTGTGAGAACGTTTGCTACGATGCTTTTGCTCCTCTTTCGCATGTGAGGTTTTGGGTCTTTCAGATCATTCTTGTTGCCACTCCGTCTGTGATGTATTTAGGCTACGCGATTCATAAAATTGCCCGGATGGTAGAACACAGCGAAGCCGACAGAAGAATCAGAAGCAAAAGCTTTTCCATGCGCTGGAAACAACACCGTGGCTTAGAGGAAGCTGAGGAGGACCACGAGGAAGACCCGATGATGTACCCAGAAATAGAGCTGGAAAGCGAACGGGAGAATAAAGAGCAGCAGGCCCCTGCCAAAGCTAAGCATGACGGCAGGCGGCGAATCCGGGAGGACGGACTCATGAAAATTTATGTCCTGCAGCTTCTGGTGAGGACGACGTTTGAAATCAGCTTTCTCGTGGGTCAGTATTTTTTGTATGGCTTTGAGGTCAGCCCCATATTTGTGTGCAGCAGGAAGCCGTGCCCGCACAAGATAGATTGTTTCATTTCAAGGCCAACCGAAAAGACCATTTTCCTGCTAATAATGTACGGGGTGAGCTGCATGTGTTTACTCTTGAATGTCTGGGAGATGCTGCATTTGGGATTTGGCACAATCCGGGACACGTTGAACAACAAGAGAAAAGAGCTGGAGGACTCTGGTACCTATAACTACCCGTTTACCTGGAATACGCCGTCTGCTCCTCCTGGCTATAACATCGCGGTCAAGCCAGAGCAAATGCAATATACTGAACTGTCCAACGCCAAAATGGCCTACAAACAGAACAAAGCCAACATAGCTCAGGAACAGCAGTATGGAAGCAACGAAGAAAACATTCCTGCCGACCTGGAAAATCTGCAGAGGGAAATTAAAGTGGCTCAGGAGCGCCTGGACCTCGCGATCCAGGCTTACAACAACCAAAACAATCCCGGCAGTTCCAGAGAGAAGAAATCCAAAGCAGGCTCAAACAAAAGCAGTGCCAGTAGCAAGTCAGGAGATGGGAAGAGCTCTGTCTGGATTTAATGTTGGCTGAGTTTATATATTGTGGTTTTTTCTCCTAGTTTATCATAACCAGCTACCTTGAATAATGGCTTCCATTAAGTAAATATTTGACTCTGCTTATTTTCAGGGATACCGTTGGCTAGTGATTCAACCTCTCAGAAAGGGGTTATACACATATTCTAGGATTATAGAACTTTATTCTTCTGTCTTCCAAGTCAGGAGACAAATAGGTATATTTAAATCATTCTCATTGAACGGTTTATGCTGTATGTACAGTATTATAGTACATTTATTATGCACAATTTTTTGTATTTGTACACTGGATCTCTGATGTTACACTTTTTTATATTAATGAGGAGAAATGGGTAGCTGTTAGCATTTTGCCAGTTTTATTACTGTGGTCTGCAGTTTTGTCGTTGTTTTTCCTTCCTTTAAAAGTAAAACTTTGTATGCTGCGTTTCAAAAGTGCCTTGAACATGCACGCAGCACAGGAGTCTCTGCTTACCCAGGCAGCCCACGGGTGCCAGTCGCTGAGCAGCAGAGCAGTGAAAGATTTGGAAAACATCTGTTAATGGTGCTCTTGACTCTGTCTTTTACAAAAATGACGTGCTACTTATAAAATGGAAGTGTCATACTACAGCTGTTACGTGCTACAGGGTTTTTTGCCCTATGGAAAATTGCTTACAGGAAAAATGTACGTGTGTGAGAGTACTTGTATTCAGAGTAAGAGTGCCAGCCGTAACGCAGAGAGGGCTCAGACCTCCCTGCAAGCTTTATGCAACAGGAGGGAAGACAGACTTCAAACTTTTGTAAAACATCCCCAAAAAAGTAAATAGAAATTACTGGATTCAGTAATTCCACGTATTTATGTGATATCTATGAAAATGGATGTTTTTGAGGTCTGTTGTTACATAACGCCCTGCTCCCCAAGGGCATGAAGTTGTTCTGATACCTTTTGGATAAGATTTCTGTCTTTTCCAAAGTAATCTGGTTAGATGGAGTCATGGTAATTTTGTTTCTCCATGCATTACGCTTGAGGAATAACCTTCCTCTCCCCCCAGCCGGAACACACGCGCTGTCTCCAAGAGTTTTTACAAAGCCCTCTCCGAATATCAATGATACTGCCTTATTCCAGACACCTCTTCCTTCCATTGTGTCGAGGAATTTAGCTCAGACGGAGCAATCTGTATAACTTCGATTTCTGCTTGAGAGACCAGTCAGATTTGGCATTCTGTGGTTTTGGCTTTAAACTTGAATTTATAATTAGAAGAAGGAGAATGCGGTATTTACTGCCTTTGGCGGTGTCTTTTTGGCAAGGATGCACATTAACGTTTGAGAGATGCTGATAAATGTGTATGCTGTTTGCTACTATTTATAATGTATTCAGGACCTCGCTCCGCTCTTTTTTAGGTTCTCATGCGTTTTAATGTATTTTTGGGGCCTGTTTCAAGCGGGACTGTTCCGTTTCGAGGCTACCTCAGTCCTTAGTGCCCTCGTTGCAGCCTGGCCAGGAGCAGGACTGAGAAGTAAGGCTCCATGGAAGACACAGGTACACCCGTGCTCCATTCCTGTCCTGTTAACGTTAAATTTAAACTAAGGGGATACGAGCACATGCTTGCAATTATCCTCCACCCAAGCACTTACTGAAAATAGGTGTTTCGCTGACTTGTTTTCAGTCTGTTTTCGCTCTGGGACACCAGGCAGCCCAGGCGTGATCCCAGCTGTCCCTCAGCTCTGCGTTAGCGCGACGTAAGCGTGCCCAGAGCCCGCGCAGCCCTCTGCACGGCGTCAGCGAGAGCTGCTCCGGCTCGCCTCCAGCACAGACGTTTGCAAGAGAACTTGCTTTCTGGCTTTTTGTTTAGCAGTAACTCCCAGCTGCCGCTGCTGGAAAGGAGCAACCTCTGAATCTTACGCAAAAAGGTTTCAGGGTGATGTCTTCAAGTATAAGTAACTAACACGTTAAGTATATAGCGGTTTTTAAAAGCTTGACTGGACTTGTGGGCAGGGACAGTGAGCCAGTGAGATGGGACTAGCTGTGTGGGGTGAGAGGGAGTTTATTAATAGTGCTCCTCTAATTAAACAGGAGGCTGAAGAGAAGCAGCTGCCTGAAGATGGGCAGAGAGGCTTTGCCAGCAGAAAAGCTGGGTGTGATGGAGAAGCTGGATGGAAAACATGTTGTCTGAAAGCACTAGGGACAGACATTTGGAGCCTGGTGATGAACGCAGCAGATTCATGGCTAACATCCACTGTTATCCTGCCACTGGGGTGGTTCTTTTCAGCTTTCCAAAAGGGTTACGTTGCTCTTAACCCTTTGCGGTGGTTTCGGAACAGCCTTTCACCAGCCGAATAGCAAGTAGTGAAAATCCTTTCCCTTCGCTGCTCTCTACACAAACTGCAGCGATTTCTTACTAATGGCTTAAAGTAAGACTGGTTCATGAGAGCTGTGTCACCCCTTGTCTGTATTAGCCCTTTCCCAGTTAACGATCTGAGCCCTTACCTGCTTAAGGCTACCATCTCAGGCCGTCCTGGGAGCTTTTGTCCACACCAGTGAATACTCCCGGTAGCGAGCAGAGTGTCCAGAATATTCCAATCCCAGCACTGAATTCATTCCGAAACTGCAAAGTAATGGAGCTGTTTCTATTACTGCGTTTTTTTGTTCTCTTTTTAATTGTGTGTAAAGTGCACATTTTCTTTGAAACTGTTTGTTATGAGTAGAGGACGTCTGTTAAAGCTCTGATGTTCATGTCTGTGACTGTATTCAGTTTCAAAGAGTCAGGCTTGATTTTTCCTTCTGCAGAAATGATACATGCATTACTTTAAAATGCTCTCTTGCTTTGGCTTGATGTAGGCCATTCCGAAATAACGTTCAGAAGAGACTTGGGGACAAAAAGCACTGAACGTAACTTGGGTTTGTGTTGACATTCTCTGGTTTCAGATGCAGTTCGGGAAAAAAAAAATCTATTAAATCCAGTGGATTACTCCAGTCTTGAGTGAAGTGGCTTCTTTTTTCCAGCAATAGAATATGCCTCAAATGTGTGAGTGAGGGAGAGGGATATTTTAATGATTTGTCTTAGAGCCACAACTTGGAATTTTTATATATTTGACCTTGTTTAGTGTAATAAAAGAGTCGGTTAGAAACTAACTTGTGCCTTTCTGCATGTGAATTGCTCTTTGGTGACAAGAACAATTGCATTAAATAAAGAAAAATCTGTAAACTTTGCAAGTCAGACCTTGAGAAGGGTACCACTTATGAAAACAGGAAAATCTGCATTTCTGCATATGAATGAGCATGCTGATATTGTCCAGTGAACTGTGCAGCATTAGCTGGCCTAGTTTAGCTGCGATTTTCGAAGGAACATACGGGAGCTGGCTGCCCAGCTCCTTTTAAAAATTGCAGCTGAATACCCGACTGTGTTGCTGTCACAAAAGATGGCTTTTGTAAGTGTCCCATGCTTTCCCCTCGCTGCAAATATGGCCTCAAAATTGGAAGAATGTCTGAGGAGGCATTAAGCGGTTTGCCGTGTCACGCAGCTGCGAGAAAGCTAGAAGTGAGCTGGATTCGGTGGTGTGGGCTTGGAACAGAAAGCTGTTTGTTCAGAGTTACAGAAAAAAGAAGCCATATAGACAAGGACAGCGCTGCTGCTGCTCCCAGAGCACGTTGCGTCCCGCGCCTCGGCGCGGGCTGTAATGGCAGACGCCGGTGGCGGTGACCGAGGCAGCATCCAGCGGTGATGACGGTGTGTGCGTTTTCAGCTGTCGGGTTACCGGAGCATCCTGCAGTCTCCGCAGACCGGGCAGCGCGTGCGGAGCGGGGAGCGGCCCGGACACGGC
>NW_010551737.1:0-214 GCF_000687285.1 Phaethon lepturus
TCCCCATCTTGCTGCTCTGCAAGGGGAAGGGGGCACCCGCCGCCCCCTCTCACCGGGGCCACCCGGGTGGGGATGCTCCGGTGGGCTCGGAAACCGCGTGGCTGCTTGCGCGCCTGATTTACAACCCGGTTTTATTTAAAAACCTGGGACATTCGCGGCAAATGAGGGGAAATGGGTGCATCGCTCTAGCTGGCGCAGCGGGGCCGAGCCCGCG
>NW_010551738.1:0-466 GCF_000687285.1 Phaethon lepturus
AACACATGGAGAAATTAAACTTTCCAAAGCAAACGAGATGAGCAAACCAAGGATGAGCAGAGCCGGATCCTCCTCTGTGCAAACCAAAGCAAAACCAGAGCAAAATAAGAAGCAAAAACCAGCACTTTCTTTCAAAAGACGGTTTCTTAACAGCTCTCACCAGCGCTGCCGGCAAGGGGTTGAGCTGGCACTGGGTGCTGCTGGCACCTGGGCAACGGGGGGGACTGTGCTGGGGAAAAAAGGGTGCTGGGCAAGGGTCCCACAGAGGATGGCCACTGGCAGAGGGGTCAGACTGGTGCGGAGAGTGATGGTTCGGGCAGGACAACCACCCTTGCTGCAGGGTGGGGACATGGGGACCTGCCACCACCTGATCTGGGGGTCTGGGCAGTGCTGGAGCAGGGGGGAAGCTCAGACCTGGCCCTATCCCAACCCCCTGCTGCAGGAGGAATGGCTCCCGACACGGAGC
>NW_010551739.1:0-312 GCF_000687285.1 Phaethon lepturus
CTCCTGATTTATTATTTTTTGGCCCCAACGAGGTATCCACTGTATTTTATCACTAGTACTTCTCATGCCATTCTTTGTCAGAAAGGAAGGTCAGGCCGATGATGCTTCTATGAATTTCCAAGGAGGAGCAGTAGGTGGCTGGCTTGGATTTCTTTAGTCTGTCTGTGCGCGTTTAAGTGGGCAAAGGCTTCCTCATGGCGGGGACTGCCAGAGGTCTAGGGCCAGCCAGGTTCTGCCCCTTGGCCTGGGCGCTGAAGCCCGTGTGGTTGCAGACGCGCAGACAGGAGCAGGTTTGGGCCCTGGGCAGCGGTG
>NW_010551739.1:365-590 GCF_000687285.1 Phaethon lepturus
CACCGGCGGGTTTGGCGATGCCGGGCTGGCGTTGCAGGCCACGTTCCAGCGCGCACGGCTCAGACGTGCTTCTGCACTCCTGGTTGTTTTTCCTTTATGAGCCAGTAGCTTAAAACTTGAAAAGAACAACAATAATTTCCTGATTTGCGGGGAGGATGCCGCTTCTCTTCCTGAGCCAAAGGGATGACAATTTGTCAGAACATAAAAATACCTTAGGCTTTCCCT
>NW_010551739.1:828-1688 GCF_000687285.1 Phaethon lepturus
CAGCGGGTTTACAGGCAGCGCTCGGTGGCAGGCGGGATGCTGAGCTTCATGAATCTGTAATTGCAAATGTGGGGTTGTGGTAATGAGGGAATTCAATGAATCCACAGATTTCATATCTCTGCTGACCCTCTGTAGCCCATAAATGGTCTAAATACTGATTCCTCTTGCTTGTGGCCAAGAGGGAACAGTTAGTTCTTGTGTTTTTGAACAAGGCGGCATCGTCTGGCAGAGGCGGGATGCTGAGCTTCATGAATCTGTAATTGCAAATGTGGGGTTGTGGTAATGAGGGAATTCAATGAATCCACAGATTTCATATCTCTGCTGACCCTCTGTAGCCCATAAATGGTCTAAATACTGATTCCTCTTGCTTGTGGCCAAGAGGGAACAGTTAGTTCTTGTGTTTTTGAACAAGGCGGCATCGTCTGGCAGCGGATTTGAGGCTTTATGGAGTCATCGTTTCTGTTTCTCAAAAGCTTTTTTCAAAAGTAATTTCTTTCACTGAACCTTTAATCGCTGCCCTCATCCCGTCGCAGCCCTTCCCTGCTCTTGTCGCATCCTCAGCCGTCACGTCCTTGTCTGATGTGCGTCGTGGGGCTTGTGCTTCTGCCCCACCGAGCATACGGTGAATCGTTTAACCTAAACAGGTTCCACTTCCCCCCCGCCGGGCGCCGTGCACACAGATCCTGGCCCTCCTCCGCCGAGGTGGGAACACCACGACAAGGAGCTGCTCTGGGACGTTGCACAACCGCGAGGGTTTACAGGAGGGATCCGGCTGCACCATGCACCACTGTTCGCCAGGAGGAGGCTGGCAGAGAAGCTTCTTTTCTTTTCTATTCAAATTGTCATCCCACCCCTGTCAC
>NW_010551740.1:0-1131 GCF_000687285.1 Phaethon lepturus
AATAATAATAATAATAATAATAATAAAAAAAGTTAGCTCGTCCTCAAATGGCCCAGCTTGCTCGCATCAGTCGTACAGCCAAGCCTCCAGCCAAATTTGATGTCTAATGTCAAAGGGCTTCCCTGCGTTATTTGGAGACCTAATTCACCATCGCTGCATTACTGCGGTTTGTAACAGTCACGTCTTAAAGGAAAATGAAACCCTGAGCCTCAACCATAAGCTTCAGCTGAAGACAACAAGGATACCTCCTCTGGCCTGGGAGCCTGGAGCTCTTCTGCGCCGCTCGTGGAAGGACTTCAAAAGCCTCCACACTTCAAAGCACGAAGCAAGACAACGCTGGCTTTGCTGCCCACACACCTTTGCTATGCCTGCCTGTGGCTTCCAGAGAGAGCCCAGTCCTCAGGGATTCAGCAGGGAGGGAAACGCGCTCGTAGGCAACTTGTGCTTTTAGAAAGTGTGTGCACACGCACACCAAAGGGCCAGGCAAATTTGTGCTGGGGAAATGACAGAAAAATAACCCCCCTAAAATCTCTCGTGACTTCTATCTCGCCAGGGGACAGAGTCTCAGACTCATGAATCTCCCCTAGACGTGAATCAAAACAAGGCTGATTTTACTGTTTTGGAACCTGCCCACATATCCATTTTGTGTTTTAAATACAGCCTCTCCGAATTACTCAATGAAAATCACAAAACCCAGCCCCAGAGCTACAAACATTCACCAGCCCTGCCCTTGCATCATTAGCAGCCCTTTTCAGCCCAGATAATTAGCATTCCCAGCTCCCTGGCTACCTGCCTGCAAGGAGAAGGGAGCAGACAGAGGAGCGGGAGCCGCTGGGACGCTTCCACCCGCCGAGAGCCCCGCGGGGCGAGCTGCTGCTCCAGGGACGGGTGGTCGCGGTCCGGCTCTGCCTGCTGCGGCAGGTGAAGCAGGCAACCAGGATTGCCGCAGCCCGTCCAAGCGTGGTGCTGGGGCATTTCAAAGGCTTTCAAAGCAAAAGCGAGGTGGGGGGAAACAAACAAATCACTCCTTGGAAAAGAGGCCAGGAGCAGTTTCACACGCCAGCAAGGATGGCACCGCGCCGGTGAGCAAAAAGGGAGTAGGTCAGGCTATGGGCAATCATCGGCTGGGGG
>NW_010551740.1:1178-1600 GCF_000687285.1 Phaethon lepturus
TAGTGCAGGCTGTGGACAATCGTCGCCTGCCGTATTTCTCCTCGATTTTTAGCTCCAGCGGAGATTTTGGGATGTGATGGGAGCCTCACGAGCATGCCCACCGCTGCTGCAGCCGCCTGGCTAGGGTACCTACCCAGCTTCTCTACACCGGAGCCCGGCGGGCACTCCGAGTGCCTGATGCAGAACTCCATCTCCGAGTAGTAGCCCTCCTGGCACTGACAGACGCGGTTGTGGGTGGAATTGCACTGCTGCACCTCCACCTGCTTCTCCTCGCAGATGACGTTACAGTACCGGCACTTCTCCAGGTAGTTCCAGTACTGCGTGTAGTGCAAATCCGGGCAGGGCGCGCACACCGTCTGTCTGTCCCTGGTGCAGTGCTGTGCCACGAAGGTCCCCGGCGGGCACTGCTGGCAGGTGAGCTT
>NW_010551740.1:1691-2329 GCF_000687285.1 Phaethon lepturus
TAAGTGGGTTGGGCGCTGCAGCCGAGCTCAGACAGGAGGAAGAGGAGAGGGGCAAACACCCACTACAGCAAAGACAGCGCAAAGAGCCCTTAGCTCGTCCTCTCGCGGGGCAGCGGCAGCAAACACGGCTGCTGCCTTACGGAATTCGTTACCGTTGTAGGCGCAAGAACCTATTCTCCCACCTCACGCTCCCCCCAGCCCCAGGGGTAAAGCAACGGTGGTACTGAGGACCAGCCGCTGCCCCCCACGTGCCTCCCCATCGCCCTCCGCTTGCCAGCCCAGGTGACAAAGCATCCTTCCCCAACGATGCTTCTCAAACCCACGTTGTGGCCTTCACAACCCCTCTTCCCTCTGTCAGCGCTAAAAGCAGCTCCAGCACGTTCTTCTCCTCTTCCCGCCCCAAGCAATTCCCGGCATCTGGGGTAAGACTTCTGCAGATCGGGAAGCAGAAGGGAAGTTTTCCAAACCAGCAAACGCGTCGCACGCTCCATAGGAGCTCTAAACTTTTTCGGATGCTCGGTGTAGGACCGGAGAATCCCAGACTTTGGCTGATTCCCCCTTTCCAGAGCACGTGGGCCCAACCTTAGGGACAGACGGCACATTACCTTGGATGGGTGCCGGGAACCCGGCGTGTGGCA
>NW_010551740.1:2434-2767 GCF_000687285.1 Phaethon lepturus
TCGGAGGCTGCGCCGGCTCCCAGGGCAGCGGCGGGGCTGGAGCTCCTCTCTGCAGCGGCAGTGCTGGTCCAGCCGTGCGGCTTCAAAGCAGAAAGAGGGAGAGTAAGTGAGGGCGGGCGGTTGGGAAAGGCTGAGCTTTCTCGTCTGCTTTCGGGACAGCCCTTCCTCCGAGGGAGATGCCGGCTCCCCCCAGCCCGGGACAGAGGCAGAGTCTTACAGCTCGGTGAAGAACCGGCTGGCTGGTGGAAGGCTGCTGACCGGGACCGTGCTCCTGACGCACTCAGCGCCCCGACACGCGTCAGCGCTCGGAGGAGGAGAAGTCACCCCCAGCCC
>NW_010551741.1:0-4260 GCF_000687285.1 Phaethon lepturus
CACCGCCCTGGGGGCTCTGTCTGTCCATCCGCCCCCACTGCCTGCTGGACCCGGCCCACCTCTGAGTACCTGCTGAATCTGAACGCCACGCAAACAGGAAGCAGCGAGGGCTCGCAAGGGCAATGCCAAGACAAGACATTTGTTTGCAAGCTGGTCTACCTGCACGTTACCTTCTGTGCCATTCCTCCTCCTAGCAGCGTCTCCAAGAGCCCTTCTCACGCCTGTGTGTGCTGCTGAGCTGGTGCAGCTCCTGTGCCCCGGTGCAGGCGGCTGGCCCCGGCTGCGGGGACACACTGCACCTCCACCCAAAAATGCCCGGAGGTCCTCGTCTGCCACTCACTCCCTGCTGCTAACAGCCAGGTCCCAGGCTCGGAGGGCGCTGCAGACGTGCCACTGGCTTCACAAGCGCTCAGCAGACACCGCTGGCTGTGCCAGCGCTGCCAGACGGCATCGGCACCCGGCGCTGCTCCGGGGAAGCTCGGTTTGCATCTCGGCCAAAACTGCGGCAGCCAGGAAGTAAAAAAAGCCAAACTGGAAGAGCTGCAAAGATGGCAACTGCAGAAAAGCAGGAGCTGCCACGCTGCATGAGGAGCCAGCACAGGGGTGAACAATCCTGAATGGCCGGGGACACCGGGATGCTACACGGAAGCCATCAAACATGGCTTTTTCACCCTTGCACAGCTCCCTACGAAACAAAAAGTAAACCCCAAAGCATACAAAGAGCTGAATACCTTAAAAAAGTGGCTATTGCTAATCTCAATTTTTTTTGACCTACACACCAAGCCCTGAAATCTAGGTATTTTCCTGAAGATTGCTGTGCTCTTGTAAAAACTGCTAGCCAGATTATTCTGCTGAGGAGTTTTTAGTTGGAAATAGGAATTAATAAAAATGTGCTCAGAGGAAAATATTTACTTTGTTTATTCATTTGTTGACAGAAAATGCCTGTTTTCTTTGAGTTTTCTATTTATTTGCCTAGACACATGGAAATGAGTAGCGCTGCCTCTCGGCATGCGCCCTGCCTTCTCCGAGTGCCAGACAACAGCACTTGCCGTTGTATCTGGGAAACCACTGCGACGTGGAAGGGACGGAGTGAAGGGGGTAGCCTTTCTGTGTTGTTATTCCTTCCCAACCACAGGGAATGTGGCTTTCATACTTTAATTTTCAAAGTCTCTTACAGAAAAATCATTACTTATTGGGGCAGACACATTCTAGATGTGCAGGTTTTTGTTTAAATTATCAGGAAGAAGTATAATCTTCTTAGCTGACAGCAGCTCTCATTCCAGAAGTAACTCTTTTAAACTCATGCTGGGTCTCAATTTTTGTCTTAGTTTTTAATATACACATTTATTTCCTGTTCTGTACCTCTCACTTTCATTGTTCGAAAATGCTGTACAGAACAGTCCACGTGGGTCATGGGATCAGGACACCCCGGCCTCAGCCTGGACGCGTGCGCTTGACCCCAGCAGTGTTGCGTCTCCTGTAATGTCTCATCGAGGTGCAGCGCGGGGTTAATCAAGGTCTGGCGATCAAGAGTCAGGTCGGGAGTTTTCTTCCCACGCCTTCAGGGGAGCAGGGACACGGTACCCTACAGACCACCACCAGCACCTCCCAGCTATGCAATTCGCTTTTATTCCCCACAAAGTGGAAGGCATGTCATCTCGGTATTTGCAGAATTGTGGAAGAGAAAACATGAAAAACGCAGGCAAAAAAGAAACCATAGTCAACATTGTCTGGGAAAAATCACCTCAAAAATTCTGCATTCTGAAAATACAGCGTAAATATTTCTGTAAGACTTGGGTCATCAGACAGGTTGGATTTTGAAGTTACACTAAGATATTATGAGCATGAAACGAGCTCATTTCTGTGAGGTGAACACTACCATGTTTTCTTCAACACCGTTTTTCTGTGAAGCGCAGCTCATCCTGTTTTTCAGATGCCACACCAAATGTTAGAAATATAACAGCAATTTTTTCTCTCTGAAAGTAATTTCATTCCAGAAAATACCGTGATTGCATGTTTAATAATAAAAAGTATTCTTGGGATTCACTTCTGAGATTGCAAGCTCCTTTATCAACTGCAGTTACGGCTTAGGTAATATGGGCACTAACAATTTTCACTTCTTCCTTGAGGGAATATTTAATGGAAATATCAGCAGAAGTCAATAACTAATTAACAAGCAGATAATTTGAGCTCAGTGTGCTGCGGAGCCCGCTGTGCAACTGCGCCACCGCCCAGCAGAGAAGCGTGACCCACCGGCAGCCCCGAGGCACGCGGTGCGGTGCTGCGGCAGCCCCGACGCTCACCCACCACTTCGGCCAACATCCTCCGCGCACTGCAAACGCTCTTTCAAAGGCCAGACGCGAGCCTTCCCCTCACTCGCTGAGCAGCAGAGATCATGGCAGCAACCTCACTGCTGACACCGGGTACATTTGCAATTAACGGCACTCAAGTTGCCTTTGTCCAACCATGCAACTGCAGAGAAGATCTCAGGGTGGCATCGGGTCCAGCTCCTGCACCCGTGACCCTGGCGTCTCCGGCACACCTCTACTGGTTTCTACCTCCGCTCCAGTAAGGTGCATGTGAACCTCCAGTCTCATGCACACTCAGGCCAAAGTGCACACGGTTTGTGCAAGTATCTGCACCAAGGTCGGAAAAGCAGGTTCTTGACTTTGAGTAGTTGCCACTAGGCCTTCAAAGCTGTTTTAAGATCTTACAAACAGCCACAGCTTTCAGTACTCACACAAACTTTAAACCAATTCAAATTCAAAATAATTACTTTCAAATACCTCTCCTTAGAAACACCGTCTAATCTGTCACGCAAAGGAAGAACAGCAAACTCATCACCCTGATGGACCTGGCTCCAGCCTAAAACCTTCTTGGAAAGCACAGCCTGGTGATGCAATAAATAAGGTCTAATTAGCAAACTGCTCTCGCAAGGTCATTATTCCTCTGGGCGCAACCGGTCAGGACTCCACCTGCACAGGGGACCTGCAGGATCTCGGAGCAGCCCCTGTGCAGGGGCATAGGCAAAGTCCGGACGCCCTGTCCTCGGAAACTCCGTGAGCAGGCAACGGGAGGTTTTCCACACCAAATCCTCATGGGCTGCAGGAAGGCAGGGAAGCCCCAGGCCATCCCGCTGTGGCCTGGCACCCGCGGTGCCATCACCTAGTGCGATGCCCAACATGAACGCTCCTCTGCCAGATGGAGCGCCCACCACATCCACCTCCAGCACCCCCCGGAACTCCCAAGGCAGGCCTTTCCCTGCCTTTGGTTATTTTCACAGGGACGCTACCTGTGGTAACGAAACGTCTTACTGTTACCAGTATTCCCTCTAGCACCGGACGCGTTAGCAGGGATTAGACAGACTGCTAGTGCTGGGATGCCTGCGGTTTTGGAGAGAGGGCATCCTTTGCGGAAGGGGTGGTTTGGGAGGATCAGCAACCAGCAGGCTGGGCACAGCCAAAGTAGAAATAGAGTTTTGAAGGGACAGAGGCTATGTAAAGATCACAGTTACTGCTGTCATCTGGTAAACACCGGGGAAGTGCACGCTGAGCACAGTGGTCCTGCCATCGTCGTTTAAGGTTATCCTTCTGCAGCAGTATAAAACCAGAAAAAACAAACAGACCCAGCCAGCCGGTGTGCGCCACTGACTCCGCACGTCCCCGGTACGGCGCTGACCGCTTGTGCAGGCAGGGCATGCTGCCTGACCCACATGGAGCTCTTCTCTAGTCTGCCGGAGTTCGGCAACACTGACCACCCTCCGCGTAGCTGAAGTAAATACATCTGCGCAGACAAGTCTCATAAATGCAGCTGGTCTGGGAAAGTCTTAAACCCAAGCTGCGCCAGCATGCTGGGTCTGTTTATTTATGCTATTTTTATATCACTGCGGTAGCACAACCCAAGTTACCGAGCACTTGCTACACCACTCGGCGTGTTTATACAAGAACTACTGCTCACAAAAGCGAACGGGAAAGCTGCTCATTTTTCATCAATCCACCAACACTGTGCCGTTAAAATACCACCACAGAAGTCGAGGGGCAGAGGAGAACCGAAAGCACCAATGTGCTACTCCCTGCGTGCGGAGATATCCCTGGAATAAACAAGGCTCCAGCACTGGCCCCATCGCCGCAGGGAGAGGCACGACACCCTGCCGGCGTGGCGCGAGGAGCAGCGTGGAGCCCTGCATGGCACAGCGGGGACACCAACGGCCATGGATGCTGGGGCGGCTTGCTCGCCCCAAGCGTGGGCCGGCCACTTCTC
>NW_010551742.1:0-214 GCF_000687285.1 Phaethon lepturus
CATGGGCAGCCACCCTTTAGAAACCCCTTTCCTGCCTGCAGTACCCACCGCCCCTGATCCCACCCCGCGGCGAGGTGAATGCGGCCGACGCATTCGACATCGGCTCCTTCGACGAGGAGGACACAAAGGGCATCAAGGTAGCGGGGTGGAGGAGCTGAGCGTGGCGGGGCTGGGGGGGCGGGGAGCACCTCTCCTGTCGGGGTCTCACCCCCTG
>NW_010551742.1:553-761 GCF_000687285.1 Phaethon lepturus
GCAACGGGAGGGGACGGAGACCGTCTTCGAAGCCGTCAACGCCGACACCGACAAGCTGGAGGCTCGCAAGAAGGCCAAGAACAAACAGCTGGGCCACGAGGAGGGTGAGTGGGGCCGGGTGCCCCCCGGATCCCCTCCCCTGACAGCCCCCCAGCTCTGCCTGGCCTCCTGACCATGCCCCGGGCTGACCCTGACTCTCCCTGGCGCG
>NW_010551742.1:998-1388 GCF_000687285.1 Phaethon lepturus
GGTAAGGCGGGTGAGGGGCGAAGCGGGGGGCGCGGAGCGAGAACGGTGCTCAGCGGGCGCACCTCCACGCTGGCAGAGATCAGGGTGTGGTGGGCACGGGGCGCGAGGGATGTGCGCAAGCAGGCATGGCACTGTGAGGGTTTACGGGGGCACGGAGAGGGGCTTTGGGGGGACCTTGGTGTGGAGTCGGAGGTCTGGGGGCGAGGGCAGGGCTGAGCCTGTCCCCCCAGCAGTCCCTGCTCACCATGGAGGAGATCGACTCGGTGGAGGAGACGCAGGTGAAGGAGCGCAAGTGCATCCTGCTCCGCATCCGTGGCGGCAAGCAGTTCGTGCTGCAGTGCGATGTGAGTGTGCCCTGAGTCACCCGCTGGGGCTGGCCTCCATCCCCTG
>NW_010551743.1:0-42507 GCF_000687285.1 Phaethon lepturus
AATTAATAATATTAATATCACACACAGCCTTTTAAACAAACAAACCAACAACAGCCTTCTCTGTCTTACCTAAACTTTCATCTTTTTTTACTCATTTTTACAAATGCACAATCCCTCAACAAGAGACAGCCATGAGGCAAAGGATCCATTACAAGGTACACAAGTACACTAGCTGGCCAGCACCCGAATTCAGCAAATTCTGACCTTCCACACCGCCGTATGCACCCACCATGCTGTCAGGAGATCCTATCTTGTGTACTTCGGTATAGCCCAGCAGCTAGCTTAAATTGCCTAAAAGTAGCATGAAACTAGTCAATGGAGGAAGAGTTTGGGTCTCCATCCCCCAAAGAGCTGGACTGTTTCCTTGTTTCACTGAAAAATGCCTCCTGAAGGTTTGTTTTTGAAAAAAAGAGTGTTGGTACTCAAGCTTCCCAGTAATTCCCGCCAGGACTCAGTGCAGTACAACACATAAAACTGAGGCTGCTTGTGGCCACCAGCGTGCAAGGCAACCTCTTTGGAGACGGGCTTGTGTTTTGCTGGGATAAGCTTATACCAGCAGGGCACTGCGCTGCGGCCCTCAGGTCCTAAATAGATGGTGCTCCTGTGAGGGTAGCACCCCAACCCATCTGCCCTCCTGCCACTGCTGCTTTTTCCCTGCTTGTCCCTTTTTTAGGCAGCTGAGCAAACCTCCACCATTTGAGTTTTAGTCGAAGTGTCATACACAAGCTGAAACTGGGACACGATCTATAAATTACCGGAAAGGTGAACTCAAGATTAGGAAAAGAAAGAAAAGGAATAACTCATTTCTCTTGAAACTGGATCATATATATGTATACACACATAAATATTCTCAACCTGAAACTCTCCAGGACAGCCTGAAGAGGACAGCTGTTATGTTCTACCTTTTTTAATCTCTGTTTTTAAAGGCCAAGTATGGGATGGGATTTTCCAGCTGTGGTTCTCTTTCTCTTACTCAACCCTTCTGCATCAGCCTCTCTATACAAGCAGATAAACCTTTACACATTAAACACTTTGGTGTCAAACTTGCAGTAATGACCAAGTTATATTTTCTGAAAGGGATCATTAAGAAGTTCAGTGAAAACAGAAAGACCTGGCATTTTTATATTTAGATAGACATGAATTTAGTACAAGTGGCTAGACAAACTCTACTTGTTTAAAATAAAATTATGATGATATTTTCTATATTGGGTTTTTTGGCAAGAGAACAGGGACATCTTGCAGTAGGCCATGAAAGAGAGAATCCGTTTAGATGTTGCCAACAAAATCCTTCCTCTTGTCTAACACAGAGGACATCAGTTTCAGACAAAACTCTCGCCAAGGAAAGCAAAGCAAAAGCAAGAGAGGAGAAGGAAGACTGCTTTAAAGAGATGTAAACAAGGAACTACCCATGGCAGACCCCACTACACACTCAGGGAGATTATTTGAGCATATGTTTCAATCAGTTGGTAACACACTTTTTCACCTGCTTAAATGGGGGGATGCCATTCTGATGCAAAAACCTCCTACACACGTTTCTGGGTGGAAAACCACTCTGGAGCCAGGGCTGACAATTAAAAAAAGTCTTTTTTCCTACTTGTTTTAAAAGGTAGAATCAAGGCACAGAATCTGTCCAGGTGTAAGAGGTGTCACACATAGTTGAGATGAGCTATTGGGTTCCAAAAGCAGCAACAAGTTGCCACGCAGCCCAGCCCTGCCTCATCAGATAGTTGAGAGGTGATCATTCAGATTAGCCAGGACAGACTGGCTGCAACCCAGATTCAGAACCCTGCAGCCCTACTGCCAATAAGAACCACCAGGAAAAAAAAACCATGGAGTTCATAAAAGCAACACTGTATGGTTAAGGTAAAAAAAAGAAAAAAAGTAAATATTGCAAGCCCTTCCTTGGAAAACATACAATAAATTTCTGATGAGGACTAATTAATATTTGCCCCCAAAAATATTGCTCATTCTCATTGCTCCTGTCATGAATGTATCTATCAGGAGATGCACTTTCAATAGTGTCTTTTGTCTTGCAGTGATGAAAAAAAGCCTTTGAAACCAAATCAGGCTGGAATATGTTTCCCTGGTGCTTTTCTTATTAACCTGAAGTGGAATATATCAGAGCTGTAAATTTGCTTACCCTTCTGTTCTATACATGGAGCATCTCTCCAGAGGAATTTTTAGCACACCATTATTTAAGCCCACAAAGAGCGACCTGTCGCTGTGCAGGATTTGGAGACTCTTGATTGCTTCCCGTTGTCCATCAGGGAGGATCTGCATTTCCTCTAAATAACAGCTTCTCAGGCTCCTGTTAGTGGTAGAAAGGGCCTTCAAGATGGTGCCATACTCTAATGGAACAAGAAACAAGGCACAAGTAAATCTTGGAGGCATTTACTTCATTTCTAACCTGCCTAAAGAGTGAAATATTAATGGCATCTTTACACAGCTGCTTTAAACCTAGTTCTGGGTCACCTGCTGCCTGTGGTAGAGAGAACTTCAGCCACATCATTATAATCCTTAGCAGTTCTCAGACATTACAGAAACTGCCTGTGAATGCATTTTAATGGGAACCCAGAAGGATGTGAACCATCTGGAGAGTGAGTACCTGGAAATATTTCCCAGTTGGAGCACCGAGGCAGAAAAGAGTCTGGTCCCATTACCAGTGAGTTATACAGCAAGGTGACCCAAGATAGCAGGGATCATTTCTGGTGCCTCAAGTCTGTATTTCTTTTGGTTTATGGAGCAGATCGGTGCGATTTGATGCCATGACAAATGACAACAGATGCAGCAGCCCTGCTGGAAATCTCAGAGGCCTCCATAATGACTGCATGGGTCACGGATCTAATTGATCCTCTTCCTGGAAGAAGCTGTCCTGCCGGCTTGACAAGGGGATGTTACGGCACGAGCAGTGCATACACAGAAACATGTATGCTTGTGTTCAGTGCTCTTACCTAAACAATTGAAAGATCTGATAAACTGTGGGAGATTTATGCTGGGGAAAAGGGGGATACCACACTATTTTTCATTAAAGAGGTTAATTAAATACCCCAGAAGAGGTCTGTCAGCCCTGATAGTTCCTGAAGCTTAATCTTTTTACCCCAATAACTTCTGTATCAGTGCCAAAGCTCAGCAATTTACAGTGGTGGGGTTGGCTGTCATGAGAAGCTTCTCTTTCACTTAGGAAGGCCTTACGTGTGGAACAAGACTGAGGCTCCAGTTTGGGCTCAGTGTGTCTCAGGATTGGGTTTGTGTTCAGGGCTGCCTCTGGGCAGGGCTGTCTCTGCTGAAGCATTTGACTGGTTTAAATGTCTCAGGTCCCTCAGAGTTTACTCTTCAGTCACCACTAACTAGGGCCAGAAAGCAAACATGAATAAGGAGGTAGGGTTATGGCAGTGGACATTTCTACACAAATGATACGAGGCAGAAAGTATCCCAGCTTTCTCTCAGGCTTTGTAGCTGGGACTACTCACTTAAAATATCAAGATATCAAAATGGCAGAACCATGTTGTATTTCCATTTAAGTACAATCTCCTCATCATAATCAATGTCCGTAGAGGCTCCCAAAGTGGGAACGTTACTAGAACACATCCAAGATGATCACTTTTGAAATAAGTGGTGGTAAAAGTTAGATAAATTATGACACAGTCCTGGAAGGTGGTAACATGAGAATGAGGCAATGACTCTGCATTCAGATGTGAGATTAAACTAACACTTATGGAGGCAATCCATCTTATTTTAAAGTCAAAGCTTCTGCAATAGAGGATAACAACATTATACCCAGGAGGCTGGCCATATGCTCTGATTAATCAAACTATTTAATTTAACCACTATCATTAGTATGAATATGGGCTAAGACAACCATTTATAACACTTTGTCCTTCTTCAGCATCTTTCATTTATCCAAGATATCTGTGCTTTTCAGAAGAGGCAATGTGTCCTGCTAATTAGAAGATGGCAGTAGAAATAAAGAGACTAAATCATATACTTAATTCTACCACTGGCTCGCTATGCTACCACAAAAAAGCACTTGCCTCAGCTTCCCCATCTGCATTACATTTCAGTGCATGCCCATTCCCAAAAACACTGGGAGTCATACATCAACAGGCACACAGAAGTGCAAAGAAAGACATAATTACAACCTTGGGCAAGCCTGGAGGTTAAATATTATTATTGCTTATTTAGACATGAGTATGTCATAGCGCAGAGAGGCGACTTACATGCACGAAACCACAGAGCATTGCAGTGACCTTTGCTCTTCCCCACTGTTATGTATTAGTCTGATTAGTTGAAACATGTTTTTATAAAAGAGAGAAAAAAGTTAATGTTTTTAAACACAATATAGATTTATGGTCTGTTCACTTGGGTCTCTGCCTCAAGTCCTTCATCCTGCTTTTAATTTGCTCAGGCAGACTAACTTCCATGCAGTTTTGTGCCAAAATGATATTAAATGACAACTGTGTAATGACATCACAACCAGGCTCCCAGGGCTGCTAGGCCTACAAGCAAGTGGAGGGAACTTTCTTAAGCCCTGATGCTCTTACCTGTTCCAATATACATCACGTGATAGAGAGTATCCTTCCCCTGAACAATATCAACCACCAGTTTGGAAAATCGAATGCTGTCCTGAGTCACGTATGGATCTACAGTCACTGGCTGCACGACATCATTCATGAGGAACAAGCGCTGTGCATCCTGCAGGACTCTCTCCGTCAGGTTCTCGTTAGGGCTGTCATCACTCAGCGTCCCACACTAAAAATGGAAGATTGAACTTCAGCACCTGCATTTTCTCCCCACTCTGCCGCCCAAGACCAAACCCTGAAATTCTTCTGGAAACCCATGTCCTGTTGATTTTCTGGGGAGGTGGGTCTGTGTGAATGTCACAGGATCAGGCCCTTAGCTTGATTGTAGGTCCTTTGCCTTGCTTTGGCCTGTAGCCACTCTAAAAACGTTTCTCCCAGCTGGTCCACTGACCAGCGACGTGGTGTTTCATTCCTTTGTGATACCCTGGAGCCAGCACACCAGAAGGGCAAAAGACATTAACAAATTGAGGAGGAAAAGAACGAATTAAAACTAGCTGTAGAAAGATTTAAAGCTAGCAGTGGAGAGAAAATTTTTGTGGTCATAAATCCTTCAAGCATTTCAAATAATCTTCAGACTCTACCTGGCATCTCAGTCTTCACAATGCATGAAAACTGGAGGTTAAAAAATGTGAAAAAGGGGTTGGTTTTGCATCAAAGAACCCAACTCAGCACACTGCTTTTCTCTCATGTGCTCCCTTCTGAACAGAGCCCTCCGGTTTCACCCGAAGCAAGGCAGGTTAGCCACTAGGTCCCCCCTCCCCACACGCAGCTCTTCTGTCCTCACAGCGAATGGCAGATCAACCTGTGTCCATCCACCCTCCAGCACCAAGGGGTGCACTGAAATAGGACTCAATGCCCTTGTCCATCCAGAATAAGGGGAAGAGAGAGCTCATCTTGTGTCTTTTAAACACCAGCGTAAGTCCTACCAGGTGGATAGCGCATTTTAAGGCCCGAGTTTCTCTCTCACACTAATCTCTAGAATTCAGCATTTTCAAAAGCCAAGGCAAGATTAAGCTCTCCATGCAGTTTTGTGGTCCACGTCAGTAGCCAGGGCTGGATCTTCACTCCTCCCAATAATGTCATGCATGGTGGGCAGAAGATTTATTACTACAAAAGACAGCTGGGTGACTGATTATTTACCTTACCCAAAGCCAGGGGATTCAGTGGTACAATTAGAAATCCTGCCAACTCCCATACTCAGCCCACGGACAACTTTGTTTCTCACTAAACGAAGCTCACACCTGAGTAATTTCACTAGAAAAAAAAAACATTTTTTTTCTTCATTTTCCATCCAGGTGTTTGGGCTTTCCTTGGAAGAGAAGTGAGTATACCACGAATTAGGACGTCAATTTACAGCACTACAGCTACAGTGTACAAATTTTCCACGTGCATACTCTTGATATGCATTAAAGCAACTCTTTGCAGTGTGGCTGCCTTTCCGAGGTGGGCCATGCAGAGCTTCTCTTATGACACGCTAAAATGAGTTGACAGGAATTTAGCTCACATTTAACACAATAAATATAGATCCTAACGGCTGGTGTACTAAGCCCTACAACACTTTGAAGCTTGTGTGAACTAGGTGAACAGGATGATACTAATGCCCATCACCCATGAAGACGGTCACTTTTTTTAATCAACTTGAGTATCTTCCTGAGTAACCAGACTAAGGAAACATCACTGGGGTTTTGATGTGTTCTTATGTGGGGTTTAATGTTTTTTTTTTATTGCAATGATCTTTTTTAGTTCATGACTCATCCACATTCTAAAGAGTTTTTAGATCTCTCTCTTCTGCTGTCTCCTATACTTCTGGTTTACACTACTGTCTTGCTTTGGACACTTTTCTCCCTATGCACTTTCCTTTCTAGACCATCACTGAAGAAGGAGTCCCAGTGGCAGGAATGTCATTGTTGGTTTTGTTTTCTGTTCTCATCAAGTCACAGATAATCCTTTTGGTCTATTGGCAGCCTGCATGCTGACACAGCATCCCTCTGGTTTGGTTTTATTTTGTTTTATTCTAATTTCCCGATTATCTGCATTGCCCTGATCCTTTATATCCTTCAGTATTTCTCATTCCTCTCTGCAAGGAAAAAAAAAATTCTGGCATGCTTCCCTCATCTTCCTTTGTGAACACCGAGGCAAAAAAATTAATTTAATTTTTTTGCAATATCTGCCTCTTCTGTCACTAAATTACCCTTGTCATCTCCTAAAGGCTCTTCACTGACCTCTTGTTCCTCCTGTACTTGAAAAATATCTTAATCTCTTCTTGCAATCTTCCTTTTGTCTGCCACATACCTCCTTTTCCTTTCCTTATTTTCCTCTGTCCCTTTTCTTTCATCTTGCTGTTGCAATCTTTACACTCCACATTTTATCTGATACTTTTGACTACATGGAAATGCTTTCCAGAGTCCTTTTCGATTCCTCCTTGGTTAGCCCAGCAAGGGACAGAAAGTCCTTGATTCTCAGTTAACCTTAAGATTCCCTTTAAACTTAAAAAAAAGAAAAAAGGGCAAAAAAAAGCTCGGCCATATTTGGCATGGCTGGGCCTTCAGCAAAGCTTTGTTTCTTGGTTTTGAGTGCATGAAGCTAAAGGGGTGATGGAGAGCCCAATCCTGTCCCACCTTGTACAGGCAGAAGCCTTTACTCAGGTGCCATGAGGGAATTCAGGGGGAGAAATCAGGTTCCTCAGCAGGACCCCAAGCATGTCCCTGCCTGCAGCATGGACCTGCCTCCCATCTGCTCTTGCTGTGATTTCAGGCCACTGCAGAGTCCTTTTTGGAAGGTGCCTGACATCACCAGCTTGAACGCAGATGGCACTTGCAGGCAGCCTCAGCACATTTGCTGTAATAAAGGAGAGCCGGATTCACACAACTGGGCTGAAAGGATTTGCCATAGGGAAGCAAGGACAGGAAGACAAGTCCATCCTCCCTAGGATTACCCAGGCGGGAAGGGACTGAGCTGTAAAATGGGCTCATACTTCAGAAGACTCAGGTTTGCTGGGGCTGTCACACATATACTCTGCACCACACTGACTGAAGCTGGGCATAAAGCTACTGAAGTTACTCTATAATTTTAAACTGGCCTTAACTCATAATCCTGGAAAACTGACCATTCATTAAAAAAAAAGATTTTTTAAGATGAGAAGGAACCACTGTGACCATCCTCATGTGTCCTCTTCCATCAATAACTCCTGCAACTCGTCTATAACTTCTGGCTGAGCTACTGTGTCTTGGAAAGACATCCATCTTGCACTGAAACACGGGTAGCCTTGGGGGCCCTACAAAGTGATGGAAAATTCATCACATCTTTACACAGTCACAGTCATTAATTACTTTTCTTGTTTAAAAATATAGGTTGTCTCTATTCTAGTTTGACTTTGTCCGGCTTCAGCTTTCAGTCCTTCCCAGTTTCATTGGGGACATGTCTCTATGTCCCCTCGTGAGGACCACATTCTCGATATTCACATGTCAGTGATGAGCGTTAAGAGAGATTTAAATTATTCATTATTATAAAAAATTTGCATATTCTTATTATTGGTAAAAACATTCAATTTTTGCCATGAATCCTGTGGTCTCAATAACATGTGTCAAGGAGTTCCACAGACTAAAACACTCAAAAATGTGGAGAAATACACTGTGGGTCTACCTGGAAAAATAAGTCTCACAAAACTCAACCCACTGGAGTGACAGAACATAAAAGGGGATGGAGTAAACTGAAAGGCAGCAGCAGTACCTGGAAATTAGGGATGGGGTTTAACGTTGGCAGCCAGGCGGATCTTGGGTTTTCTTGGTAACGGAAAGGGCCATTAAATGCCTGAGTAATGGCACTCAGATTGAAGGCACACACTGCTGAGGCAGCTATGCTGTTTCTGGAAAAGGGGAGAAAAAAAAAGTCAATTTAATCATTAGAACATTGACATTTTCATCATAACAGACATCAAACTTCACTCAAATAAAATACATATAAATTGCTAGGTAGATGTACAGTGATACCAATCTCACAGGGAGTAAAAATAAATAAATAAATTGTAAAATGCAGATGGCTTGCATGACAATTTTGAGAATGAATTTTAAGCTTGGTTTTAAAATGTCTGTGATTTAAGGACCATGGAAGCAGTTCTGACAAGAAAGGTGAATACAGTTTAATTTGCATGGATTATTTGTGTCTGGTTTTATTTTTATTTTTTTAACAACCCATCTATCTTTATTGATTATAAACAACCTAATTTTTAATCTCTTGGTGTTTCTCAAGGTGAAATTCAGTTTCTACAGGCTCCTGAAATCTTCAGCTATAAAATATATCCCCTAACTTTTTTTTTATATACATATATTTAAAAATACACACATGCATGCAGATGCATGCAGGGGAAGGAAAAGGTTGACAGTGTAAACCAGGTTGGTTGATACAGCAGCTCAGCAGGCAAAAAGGTCTTGCTAATATGTGAAAGCCTCTGTTTTTAATGATCACAGCTCACTTCTTTGTGTTCCCAGCTGGGAATAGCATCTGTCTCGGGCAGGCTGCTCCCCATGCCCGCACCAGCCAGGGGAGGCATGGCTAGGGAAATGCCACTGTAAGGACCCTTTGGAAGGGAATTTGTTTTGGGGATGCCGCGCTGCCCAGTCAGACTCGCGGTGAGATCAGTTGACCTTTGCTGTCCCATTGCAGTCATGGAGGACCCATTACTGTAAGGTGCTGAGCAGGCTCAGCTCCTTTTGCCTCAAGAGGGTTGGAGGGCACCTCCCAGATGGAGAGGGCACTTCAGGGAAGCCAGCCCAAAGAGGGACCTTTGCTAAGTGCTAACCTGAAATTCAAACCTGCTCCCAGCCCTCCCCTTCGCCCCGATTTTTTTTTTTAAAGGAAAAGAACAACATTTAGAGAAAAAGAGATCAGAATAAAACTAAAAATAGGGCTAGCACAAGAGACTGACTTTTCATGGTGCCTTTTTAAATAACCCAAGCCCTTCTCTATGTATCTTTCTGCTAATTAAAGCAATTTGAATTCTCTGAAAAGAACACTTTGTTTTAACAAAACCAATAATTACACTCTCTTGCACAAAAAAAAGCCTTGCTCCACAATCCCAGGCTGGAAAGCAGAAGAACAGATTCTTTCACAGCATATTTCTTCTGAGCAATACAACATCAGGAAGAACTTGCTTTGCCTTCCCATTCTCCTCTCCTGCCCCTGCCCCTTCCGTCCCCAGAGTGATGGAGTAGCTCTCTTTGAACATGTCAAAGCAACGCCAGGCGAACCATTCTCCACTTTTGTCTGAACACCACTGACGCAGTGCATGCTCACAGACGGCAGCTCTTAAGACAAAGCAAATGATGGATGACAAGTAAATGCCTTGAAGCACACATGGGAAAAAAAAAGAGAATGAGAAAGAAAATGAAAAAGGAAAAGAAAGAATAAAACCCCACTAGTTCAACAAAAACACTTTTAAAAAAAAAAAAAAAAAAGGATTTTTTTAGGGCCCTGCTAAGGACTCCACAATTTAGCCCTTCCCCTTTGCTAGAGAGGAGAAAGGAAAGAGATTTTCCATGAATCTCTGGCCCATTTTCCTTTCCATCTATGGCCTGGCATATTTCCCATCCCTTCCTATGAAAAGTCTGTCTCTGTCTCAAGCCAGTGACATCCACTTGTGCAGCTGGCCCTTGCGTCGTCAAGGTGTGAAATGCAACCTCCTTTATCCCCCCCTCCTACTTCCTGTGATTAACTAGGTGGTTTAGAGAATGGATTAAGTTCAAGGAGGTTTTAACATTGTGTCTATTACCTCACAGAAAAATTTTAATAAAAAGTTCTTAAATATTTCATCAGCAGTTTCCCCAAAAAGCTCTCTTTCCCACTGTTTCAGTTGGGTATAACATGAAGTGATAAATCCGTATGTGGGTGTTACCATAACCACTAATACCCCTCTGTTATAAGATGACCCTAAATGCATTAAACATGATCCTTCCAAAATAATTTAAACAAAAAAAAATCATAGTTTTTTGGTACTATAGAAATAGAATCAGTATTCTATTATAAAGAAACTCAGACTGGAGCGTACATCAACCCTCTTTGGTATGCAGAGCTCATGCAGTGTGATATAAGTCCCAGTGGAAGTTAAAAGAATAATTACCATTATTTCTCTAGTCGGATGACAAATTGGAACATTTTCTCTTTGAACTCTCAAAAGGACATCATGTTGTAGACCCAAAACGCTACTTGATCTAACTTCAGCTATTATCAATAACTCATTTCTTCAATTACACAAATGTTACATATTATATTGTCCTCTGAAGATAGAAGAGAGAACGTACACCCATAACGTATGAAAAGTGACTTAAGTGTAACCCAGAGGAGACAGGTAATACTCATCATGTCTCACATTAAACCTGGGAGACAGAAACAGCAGACGAAAACTCTTCCAACCAGAAGTAGCCTATGTCTCCCCCCTTATATTCAAAAAACGATACCAATTTGATAAATATAATACATTTATTAATAATTTTCCCATTTCCAACTCCTGTTCTTGGCTGGATGAATGGGAAAATGGATAGATAAAACATTATCACTATGGGCATAGTAGTCCTTCCTGCTTGCAAAAAAAAATAGGAAAAAAAAAAAGTGTCATCTCAAATGCCCAAAGCAGTAGTCAGGTTTCCTTTTCATGTTCAGGAAGTTTGGCTAACATCCTTTAAATGTTTTTAGAGAATGACTCATGCTCCTTTCAATCCCAGGACAGATTTTCTCCAAAGTCCACAGTCAAGGTGCAGTGCTCAATCATGTTTATTTTTTCTAGTTGCTTCTCCACTGGCTCACTTTTGGCTGATGTTGGCAATGGTTGGTATTGCAGAAACAAAACATGGAAGATGGATGAAGGTGGCCAAACACTTACCTACTTCTTGGCATTTACAGAGCAGGAATAACATTCGGGCTCTGTTGATTCTCATAGTGAAACTCCCAACAGTGTTTTAGCTCTCAAAGTTGGGGCTGATGCTTTGTGACTTCAAGGGCTGAAGTTCAAGCCCTGTCACACCAGCAAGAGACAAAATAGGAAAGCCTGTATTTCAGTGGGGCTTCACTTCTTTGGTTTGCTGTGGGCTTCTTGGGATTGGACCCTTACTTATATTGAACAGTACTCCATTGCACACAAAAAGACCAAAGAGGTTGGCTACCAGCATGAGGAAGGCACTTTGATTGTTTGTCATGTGGAGTAACTAACTCAGATTTTCATTCTCTAGTTTACACATCAGGATAACACCCCCCTGGAGAACATGTATTATTGAAACTCAATACCACGCAGACTGGTTATAGCTTGAAACTTATGATCTTAGCCTTGGGCTTCAGAGAAAAAGTTATTTGAGTTTTCCTGACTTAAAAATATACATTACGAGTTTTTTAATATATTTTTTAATTAACTCCTCTTCTCCTTTCTGCTTTCATAGCTACACTAAATCATTCCAATTACAAGTTTTTTCAATATCAAGCCAAGAAGAAGTGATTATGAAGTTTCAGAAATCATGCCTTCCCCTCAGAGTTCCAACACTACTTTTGATTTGTGGACCTGAAACAGTCTGTAGTGGAGGTACAGTCCCCCTTGGAAATGTCAAATGCGGTGTAGCTCACATGACCTTGCTTCTATAAAGTGTTGTTCAACAGAAATTAAAGTTGATTTCAATCTAGGCTGTTGTGATCCCATCTGCCTCATTCTTCTGTTTCCAGTCCTTCTCTCCCAAGCATATATACCTGTCCATCTCATGGGCCAGCCCCAATGTTCACACAATTGTGTCAGATTCTCCATGCAGTTAACCTGGCTGAAAATTAATTATGTTTTTTCTGTTGGGTCATTTTTAGATCAGCTTCTGAACTACACAATTAGCATTGCCACTACAAAAAGTCAGAAGTCTGTCACAGCCTAGGTTTATATCAAATTAAGTTACCCTAGAACTGTACAGTCACCTTTACGGACTCCAAGAATCTATGAACCATGTATTAAAAACATTGACCTAAAAGTTATGTTGCCATGATGGATAACACAGACCTATCTATTCCTTCACATTACCCAAAGGATTTTTCAAAAATGAATCCTTAGACTGTCTAAGAAATCAGGATATTATCAGTCTCAGACTGCTGGGGATAGAAAGAAGGGCAGTAAAACCAGTGCAACTTACACATTAGTAGTGAAGACACCATAGATCAAAT
This sequence comes from Phaethon lepturus, assembly GCF_000687285.1. Classification (NCBI taxonomy): domain Eukaryota; kingdom Metazoa; phylum Chordata; class Aves; order Phaethontiformes; family Phaethontidae; genus Phaethon; species Phaethon lepturus. Next base: position 12,762 of record NW_010551743.1, read on the forward strand.
CTTGCTCAGGAAGGTAGAAGGTGCTTTGCAATTCATTATAATAGAAAGGGATTTCTCCAGCACGGGAGCAGTTCAGCCGGGCCTTCATGAAAGTTGTCCATGTGTCCTCCAGCAAAAATCTCCCTCCGATATCATTTTTGCAAACCCTTGCCACACGAGAATACACTGTTTTCCCACAATCGTGTTCCACTGCATTCTCACGGAAGAAGAAGTAGGTGAACAAACCAATGTCATAGGCAGCAATAAAGTTAGGCTCTGAAAAACAAACATTTGAAGAGATTTATACAGGTCAGAAATCAATCCATGCTCACTGACTTGCTCAATGCATTGCGCCACAACCTCCCTTTACACAAGTTGTCAAAGCTGGGACCACAGGGAGTTTGGAGTCAGCAGAGGACATAAAAACAGTAGATGGGAATAATGATAAATGGGGATACAGTTCTAGTTCCATTTTTCAGATCTTGGAAAGACCCCATTGTTTCCCCACTTTATTGGCAAAGCTACTACTGATATCAGTGAAAGCAGAGTTCAACATTTTGCATATGCATGACTGTACCTATACTCATTTTACGACATAAAGCCTTCACATTGGGTTCCTTCACCTATTCACTTCTGAAATGCACCTTATGATGTGTTAAATATGCTGCGTGCATCCGCCCGATTCCCCAGACTGCTGCACTGAAACATTCAACCTACTCTCCCAGCGCAATCATATCTGGCTTTTATCATGAAGCCTTTCCAGTTTCTCGGCACAAAAAATTATCTTATGTCCGTAAAACAAAACCATGCCACGGACTGACAGTACTGAAGCAAGTTATCTTTAATTTGTTTTTTTTCCTAGAATTGTTGTTATTATTTTCACAAGGACTGAAAAGAACCTGGAACAGGTTTTGTAGTGAATATTTTAATTGGGTATTTAACAAAGCTTTAAAGTGTATGGTCTTTTATCCCAACAGTTTCTTTGGCAAAGGGAAAAGGTTGGCCAATGAATAACATTTGATTAAACAAAAAAAAACCCTGTTGGTTTTTTATAGGGTGCTTTTACAATGTTCATTTCTGAGTAATGCTCAAAGGAAGAAGAAAAAAGGAAAGTACAGAATTCCTTTAACGCTGCAGCCTAGGAGCGAAAGGAGAACAGAGTCATGGTGGACGGAGGCAGCAGGTTGATGCTGCTGCAAGGCAGGTTTGGGAGGCAGACGATGGTACAGAGGGGAGGGAACTGCAAAGCATCTCCTGTCAAATTTCTCCTTCAAACAGTGAACCTTAAAGGGGCCACTGTGAGCACCAATCTGACCTTCTGTCTAACACGAACCAGAGAATTTCACCCTGTAATTCCACCATCAGATCCTGTAACTAACAGGTGAATTAGACCACATCTTTTGAAGGAGATCTGATCTTACTGGCCAATGTCACATGGCTTTATATCCATCATTTTCCTCAGTGACTTGTTCAAATGACTAAAGACTGCCCCAACTGCAACCTCCACTTCTTTTTTCATTTGACATTATCTGGCTTGAGCTTCCAATCACAGGCTCTTGTCATGACTTGTCTGCTAGATTAAAGAACTTTATCCTGCCAGAAATCTTCTCCTGTACTTCCATATCATGAACAAAACACCTTTTATCTCCTTCTCAGAAAGATAAATAAACTGAGCTCCTTAAGTCTCTCACTGTCAGGCACGCTTTCCAAGCTTCAAACCACTCTATGGGTCTTCTCTGAATCATCTTCAAGTTTTCCATTTCTTGTTGAAAAGTGTCCGGAACAGGATGAAATGACTCCAGTGTCACCAATGCTGTGCAAGGTTATAAATCGAAGAATGGTGTTAGTTTTTCCAGTCACAGACTAGACACTCAGTTTCTGTTTGTCTTTCCTTAAACTCCTGTGTTCCAATGTGACTTCCTTCTGAATTCTTCACTCATGTGCAGACAAGAGGCACATATTTCTAATGAGTGTATACGGGTTATGCTGCTTCTTGGTCCTAATTCAGAGTCTTGCCTGATGACATCCTTCTCCTAAAACTCTGGATCTCCATACTGACTTCAATATGCCTGCAGAAGCCTAGTCCATTCTCATTAAGCTCCAGAGAGTGCACAGTCTTACTAGTCCTATCTTTGATTGAAAGGTCCTGAAATCCAACAGAAATATTCTGAATATCTTGTCAACTTACCTGGGTCAAAGGAGGGAGGGGTAATATTTGGGTCTCCATCACTACAGTCTGCTCAAACAAGATGTGCTTTGCCCGAGTCAGAAGGTTCGGGCTCAGTGCAGGACTTACTGCTTCAAATTCTATTGCTTGCTTGATGCAGGGCATTATCACACTGAGGTAACAGCTGCTTTTAATAACTATAAAGCCACAACAGCATGGGTTTGCATGGAACATAACTTGCTGTGAAACTTCTCAATTTTGAACCGATCTTGCACTGAAACCAACCATCCTCAGCTGAGTCAGTGGATGTAGAGGGTGCTTAACACTGTGCAGAACTGGGTCAACAATATGACGTCTTAAGTTCATTTTGATCTTCAAACCTTTGAGTGGTTTTCTTGTTAAAAGGATGTATTTGGTCATCTCACAAGACAGAGACCAATATATATTTTAAGTAGCCTGTAAGACCCACTTTCCATACTCTAAATCAACTTCTCTGAAATACTTCCAGGCTATTTTTAAACATCTTCTAAGCTGCACCAAGTATTGCACGGAAGCTCTTCCCCATCATACCTCTGGATCCCAATATGAGAACAGAAGAAAAGATTTACAAGCCTGCCAAGTTGACTTTAATACACCTCTTGCTCAGATATGACCCACATGACTTTACCATTGAGCCATTTGGAGTTGTATTGTGCTGTCCTAAGTGGGGGAACATTTCCAAGGCTGCGGTAAATAGCAGGATCCCGTCCAGAGAAATCAATTACAGTCGCAGCATAGAGTTCTCCTCGTGATGTAATCACAGCTGTTGAGTTATGCCGGGGGTCATACGGGCACCGAGCCACTCCATTAATTCTGTCAATGATTTTGCTAAGATTTCCTACCTGTATTTAAAAAGAGAGAGGAGAGAATTTAAAAAGCGTCTGGCTTTCTTACTGGTATATAGAATTCAGTTTGCCCATGACTACCTATGAGCGAAACCCTGATTTTAAAAAGACAGGCAGCTATAAGAATGTAACACCAGCCAATGACTGTAAATTGATCTTTACATCCATTGTTTGCCAATGTAAGAAGTTGGGTCTGAGCCTCACTGATCCTGTTGCTTTGTAAGAAAGGTAATTCCCCTGCCAATAAAGCGTGTAGGCCACAACCCACTTGGTGTAATCAGGTGTTCCTGCTGCTAGTACAGGTTTCTAATCTTCCATAGACACCTCCTGAATGTATACTGGCATTAAAAAATATAAAAATAAACATTGCTCAGGACCTGCTCTTGCCTCTCTTGAATACAGAGGGAGTTTTGCCATTTATTTGAAGGAAACCTTTTAAGTATTCAGCTAAGAAGATGCTCACAGCTAAGCCTGTCTATATTCCCCATTTTCAGCAGCATACCCAAGGTTTACATGAACAGCACTTTGTTGATATCCAACTCACCCATAGCATGAGTTTTCTGCTCCACACCTGCAGATACACCCATTGCTCCAAAGCAGCCCAAAGGGGCCCAAAGAACAAACCCAAAACTATTTCAGGTCAGCTACATTTGGAACATATTCTCTGCAGCCATGACACCCTGCCAAATGACTGGCCTTCCCCAGAGCACGTATCCAGCCCTCTCCATCACTGCAAAAGAGGCAAAACAGACCTGTCGACTGGAACACACCGGTGAAAAGGCATTGGTACCACAGGTAAAAACCTTCTTGCCATAAACGATCAGCACTCGGACATAGTTCTGGCACTCTTCCTATAGGGACACAAGACAGAAACAAAGGATTTTTGAAAAGACAACTGTGGGGTTATTTATTACATTAAAAAGTTACCTGTATTGCAGCTGGAATACACCTTCCTTAGCTCTAACTCAGACTGAGGTTTATTGCATCAAGCAGTGCATGGCTGTAGGGAGCTAGCGGTCTAAGTGAGCAAGCCCAATTTGCTGGTTATTTCTCTAATCATAGCCCTGCACAGGCCCTGGGTAGGACGCTATCCATCAGGGTGACTCCGTATTAGCTACACAAGCACCTCGTTCTGTGCTCTGCTTACACTGGTGGAGGAATCCTCCTTCTTTTCATGATGATACTTCTGACCTATTTTTCCCAGTAATGCTGCAGCTTAGAAAACGTTAGCTGGACGCAAACTCCAGTGAAGGACAGCAGGTCCATCTGCACTATAATTCACACCAGTGCCAGCAGGAAAACAGCAGGAACTTCTCTTTAATAGACCAGGCTGGTCAGGAGAATCTTGTGCTTGAACAAGCTGTTACTTCCTGCCTCCCACAAGGATTGTGTGCTCAAGATTTTCCACGGTAGAAGGAGTTTCTCTTTCAAGCCAGGCCAGTGAGAAATAGCAAATCTGCTCTTCTCAACTGAATGACCACTTGCTAGTACAAATAGACAACTCCCTCCATAAGCCAGTCCCCAAAGGGTGTGGGGCTCCAGTTGTCCCAGGCTGGGGTAGGGGTGGCAGCACAAGGCTGCACTTAGCTTTCTGCTCCCTCCCGTCCCGAAAATCTTCTTCATGGTGTTGGAGAGAGCAACAGCCTCTTTTTCCCCACAGCCTCATACCCAGAGACCTGTGTGCTGCAGCTCAGGCTAACCAAGCATCTTTGGGGAGTTAAGCCCTGGGGGAGGAAGAGGTCACATAAGGCAGGGACTTTCTAACGTGAGACACAGGGAATGGGAAGTGCGAGACTAGTGTGCAACTCCCACAGGCGGTCAAGAGGCTCGAGAGCCGCCTGCCCCAGGGTTCATCCGAACAGCCCCGATGAGAGAGGTACTGTGAGCCTGGCACCAGGCTGCCTGCCCTGGGCTCTGGGGCCGCCTCCGAGGAAAGGATATGAGCGACAACTGATGACTGGCACCCACAGGGCTCCAAGAGAAGAAAGTCTATCATATTCTACTGTAAACAGAAAAGAAAACTTGTTAAAAAATAACCTTGGCTGGGTTATCCTGTCTGCTTTACTTTCCTCCCTCCAATAGATCATAATTTGCCACTAAGCTGAGCCTACAGCTGCAGACACTGCTTCTCCTTCTGCAAGCAGCAATCACTCTGCGAGCTTCCCTGTCTCACAGCACTCCACGCTGTTGATCATTTCCCTGAAGACTTCATTTGCAAGATTCAGCAGTGTAAAAACACTCCCCATCATCTGGAAAGGAAGAGGCTTGCTTAGCTGGATTACGCGCTATCCATCTCCTTTCATTTGCTGTATGGAAATCAACTCATTGAAGGATGGCATTAAGCAGAAACCCACCAGCATTAGCCACAGACAAGCAACTGGATGGGCATGACATGTGGGGCTTGCTTTTGAATGGCGAAGATCACAGGGACTGCACTCCAGACCCAGCCTAGGAGCACTTGCCCAGCCCAGGCTGAGGCTACAGGGTGCTCTAGAGCAGGTGCTGCCAGTCTTGAGTCTCAGCAGGGGCATCAGGGGATCAGATACATAATGCCTGGCACCCGAAAATGAGAGCTTAAATTCATAGCTGGATTGACTCAGCACTTCTTATTTCAGAAACAGATCAGTCATGGTGACTGTGCATCAGTCTTTCAAACAGGACCTTGAGAAGCACTGTCCCACCTGCTGTGTGTTGAGAATAGAGATCTCATCACTTCCTTTAACAAAGCAAAGGTCTTGCCAGCCTCTCTGCCCTCTCCCGTCATTGTTACATGCTGCTGTGCACCCTGTTAGTTATTCCTGGCCCTAGAGATGTCTGCATTTAATGAGCAGGTTAAGTAATCCCTCCTTCTGTAGAGCACAGTTATTCAATCCCATGTTATATGAGGACCACTATATATTTAACTGCAAGTTACTAGAAATGCCTGAGGGGATGCTATAAAAAAAAGGTATGGACTTCTGTCCCAACAGGGTTTTGTTTTCAGAATATGACTGATTTGGTATCTAACCCAGAATGCAGCTCTGCACCCAAATTTCACACAGTAAGAAAGTATTTATCTGCTCCCCCCTCCACTTCCAGCTTTCTCTGCTTTGTGCAGACTCTGAGCATAGCTTCTGACCTAAACCAGCTGGTATCATTTATGTTGCTGGACCCTTTCCTTGTGTAGGTACTTCAATATATTCCTAACTAAAATCCTGTCCTGCAGAAATCTAAAATCCTAATTTGCAGAATTCTCTTCTTTGCACAGAACTATATTATAGATTAGCAAACTTAAATTTCTATAAAAATCTTCCCAGCTGAGAAGATAGCACACAGAAATGAATTTCTCTGCAAGGTCATGTGCTGGATGGTCTTCTGGAGTCTACTGGCAGTGATGCATCTGTTGCATACTTTACTCGAAAGCACAGTAGCCTGACTTTGTAAGGATGCTAGAAGCTGGTAAAATATTGTGGGTCTTTAGCCCAATTAAGCACAGTTTTATTGGTTTTATTGGTTTTCTTTGTACCCATTCAGTCCAATGCAGAAGTTATTTATTCAAACAGAAGAGAAACCATACTGAGCTGGTATGACATCTGCTGCTGTCTGAACTTGCACCAGAATATTTAATCTGTGAGTTCCAGCCCATTCCCAACTGCTCTGGCAAAGAGCAAGAGAGCACAGTCAGTAGGGAGGAGGTCTTAGACTGGAAACACTTGACAGCTGATACTTTTCAGGGAACTGGATGCCCCAAGCCCAATAATTATTTCAATGACTGTAAGAAGCAGAAGCTGGGGTGACTAGTGGATGTTTTCTACTCTGCTTAAATAACAATGCTATTAGGCGTGGGCCATATCCATCCATAGTTGTTCCTATGAATTAACTGAGTAGGCATTTTCCCTGGACCCGCCTTGCTGATGGTAACAGCACTCCATGCTCCTGCAGGAAAAGCAATTATAATAGGTACATTTCATCCACTTTTTTCAAAGCAATGTATACAGCTGGAAGTAATGTTCTGAAACAGATGTATATCATCTGCCCTGTCCTCCCAGCTGGGTGCATCAAAACACACAGGTGATAAAGAATTTGCCATGGTGACACACTTAGTCAGAGGAGATCCTGAAGGACAGCAACAAAGATCTAGCTACCAGACCCCACCTCTCCAGCCTGTCTAGCCCAAAGATGAACACTGTGTTTATCGGGTATTTCTTATTGCTGTACCGACCGCCAGTCAAGTCCGTGTATGAAAACCTCCAACACAAGCCAAGAAGAAATGGAACCACTTAAATGCTCCAGCTTGCAGGATTTTTCTCAAGGCACGGTCAGTGACATTTACATTGGATCCTCTTTCTACCCTATTCTCAAAATAACTAGCAAGGAACAGCCTCCTCTCTGTGTTCTTTAAACCAGCCTGGATTTGCTCCGAAAAGTCATTCAACATGCTGCTCTCTGCAACAATTCATAGCTGAGGCAACTGCTTAGTAAAATGATCTCACAAACCCCTAAATAAAATAGTAGCTATTTAATTCAGTTTCTTCCATGGGGCTGGAAAACTCTAGTCGTGCAGGAGGCAGAATTCAGATGGGCTTTAATATAGCTGGAAAACCTGGCAAGCTTGAACCCAACTCTGTCCAGACGAGACAATATTTGGATCCTGCTTTCACATTATGGAGCATACACAGATTTAACCGTCTGATCAGTCTGCAAATCTCATCACCAGAAGATATTATTGGGATCAAGAGATTAAGGTTTTAAATAAAGGGGGAAGACTGGGTATTTATATGGTTAATGAGAATAACCCAGTTATATTAGTTGGGATTATTATTAAATATATGGCACAGCTGATAAAAACCTGTGGCTCTCCGCCAGAGCATTAAGCGTATCTCCAATTTTCCTATGAATTGCAAACGACCCACTTTGGGGTTCTTGCTCCTTCCTCAAAATTACCTGGTACTGGTCCGTTTTTTGAGATAAGGCCTTAAACTGAGCAGATACTGCTTTTCTCCAGTTTAATGATCCTTGTTTTCCTAGAAAGGAAGAGTACAGAACTTCTAATGCTCAACCCTGCAGGGCACTGGGTCTCACAGTCACTAATAAACTTCACTGAAGCCCCTCTCTCCAACACTCCCCCCCCCAATTTAAGCCTATCCTCAGTTATTTAATTTTTTGCAACATTTAGATTTAAATGTGTCTGTCTGTGAATGCTGTAATGTCCACCACTCTGGACAGGACCAGGCTTCCTTCTAGCTTATACAGATGTCAGGCTGCCTGGAAAGCGTTTTTCAAGCCTGAGAACCAAGAGTGGTGCCGTGTTACCCCCTTCATTCGTGTGGATAGATCAGCAAATGGAGGGGTTGAACTCCTGCCGGCTTCGGTTTGAGGTAAAATTCAAAAAGACATAGTCAGGATGCTGCAAATAAGCCACCTGTAGGGGCTTCTTGAGCCGTTTCATCTGTCATCTCTGAACACTGGAGTTCTGAAATGTTACAAGCCCGTAATCTCACTGTACAGATGTATTTTTCTTTGAAAGTATAACCATATATAGGCAGTACTTTAATTAGCCTTTTACTTTGAATAAACCACTCAAGTCCTGTTTTGAGATCTCCTTTTTAATCTTCTCAATTCCTTTTTTTTTTTTTTTTTAGGCTAACACTATTTGATCACAGTGATATAGATTAAAAACACAGTTACAAGCTGTGAGAAAAATAGCTCTTTCAGATGGTCCGTTGTCCTCAGTAAAGAAACACAAACTCCTGGAGCACAACCTGCAGAGATCAGCCAGCAGAACTCCATGCTACCCCTTCTACAACATTTTAGAGTGCAAACATATCTGTTGCGGTTCATCCTGGTTTGTTAAAAAAAGAATCAAGACCTAACATGTTCTCAAGTACTGTTATTAACACACTTTCGGATATCTATACTTATTTCTTTGGGCAAACAATTCTATTAATCACTTTTTAAGCAAATACCCTGACCAAGCTGTCTTTCTCCTTTGAGTGCAATAGGTAGCAAAGAGAATTGTTAATGAATTTTCCAGCCAAGTTTTCTTTAATGCACTTCAAATCAAATTTGGGGGCTGATTCTACATTGATAGCTTAGCAGAAGTACTACGAATGTAAGTTCAGATCTCTAGGAATACTTAAAAAGGGGAAAAAAAAAAATCTGACTGCCTCCCAGTTATTTCTGTTTGCCTGGGAATTTAAATTGTGCCTGTCCTATCTGGACATTATTCTACCTATTATTCATAAGTGGTGCGGAGATTCCCAGCTCCATTAGATAACCAGAGGGCACATCCTCTGTGTGACACAGAGCCACTCGAAGGCCTGAAAGAGCAGATTCCTCCATTAGCTTCAAACCCGTTTAGGTGGGCTCTAGCCTGGGGTTAGGATTTCCCTGTAACCTTGTGTGAACCATAAGACCTCCCCACTATCAGGACATCATAAGGGAAAGACGAAAGTGCACACGTTTAGAAAGCCACAACTCTCCATGCCAGGCAAAATTCCTTAGATGTGGTGGATGTGGAGCATTATGCAGAGACAAACCCATTACCAACTAGAAGCTGAGCAACTCCTAATGAAATTAAATACACCTCTTCCCCTTCCACTCTGTCCATCACTCATTTTAACTACAACCTCTAGGTGATATCATTTGGAAGACAGAAAGAAAGGCAACACAACATTGACTTTGTTCTCTGCACTGTCTCTCAGTAATGTAGATGTTTTCCCAGGGGACAATTTTAAGGTGCTCATTAGGATACATATTATAAATGTTGGAAAAATAAGAATGATTACTAGTGGAAGCCAGCATGGGTCTCCAGAGGCATGGCAAATAAAGCATATACTATTCTTTCAGGAAATCACAAATTTTGGTTGATAAATATGACATAAAGGAAAGAGACTCTTCTGGTGTGTTTGTTTTAATACCACACGACATATTACAGAGAGTTAATTTTAAAATCAGGTTCAAGAACATATACATTAGTGGGTTAAAATCTGATAAAATACTGGGCTGAAAAAAGTCCTTAAAGTGAAATAATACACAAACTTGCTATTCTATCTGGATCCCAGATGGGGTGGTACTAGCCCAGTATCCACACTTTTCTTAATGAGCATTTGTGGATAACGCAAATATTACAAAAACAGTAATTACGAGTGAGGCCAAAGCCATATATAGGCTCACATCCACATCTATATAGTGATTTATGCTAGACTGCTGAGCTGGACCCCACAAATAAAAAAAAATTTTCCTAAGATATTATGCATTAAAGAGCAAGTAACAAAAGGCTCCATGTATAGACTGGGAGATTACATCCCAAGACTAGCAACTGTGAAAAGGATTTAGTGGTCACAGTGGCTAGGCAATTCTGCATGATCACCTATGGCAGAAGAGCTTATGAGACTGCCAGGTATGTGAACAGACGGTGAATAAGAGGTAGAAGACTGTTTTAATCACAGGCAGGCATTAGAGAGATTGACAAGGGAATACAGGTGAAAAATTGGAGCGCAGAAAACAGACACAAAATATATTCAAGGGCAGCAGAAAAATTACTTAGAGAAAGAGGTTTGGAGAACTCAGCTTTTTACTTTATCAAAAAGCCTAAGTACAGATTTGACAAGAGCATATAAGTGCATTTTAAAAAAATAAATATTGGTAACTAAAAGGCTCTTTAATCTAGCAGAGAAGGGCAAAATGAAACCCAGCCACTCAAAACTGAAGCCAGATACAAAGAGGAAATAAAGTACATGTTAACAGGGAAGGTGATCTGCCATTAGCACAAGCCAGCAAAGCACAGAGTCAGGCCATTTGCTTCAGGCCTTCAGTTCAAAACTTCTTGGCCTTCCTCAAAAGGTGCAGCAGCCAAACACAAGTTACTGAGCTCAATTTAGGCATAAGCAGATGAAATCTGTGACCAGAGCTACACAGGGTGTCAGAAGAAATGACCTAATGGTACCTTCTAGCTTCAAATCTGGGACCCAGATTTCTCATCTCCCTTTTTTTCTGGACAATAGGTACTCAAATGTGGAGTGATCATCATGCCATAATAATTATACTTCTGTGATAGGCATTTGTGGCTTTTACTCTTGCACTTTTTATTTTCCTTATGGTAAAGCTCTAAGAATTTTAGGAAGATTTTTCCTCCTGCTTAGGAGGAAGAATCTGATACAGATACTCAACAGGCATAAGAATGAAGGGAAAAAGGCATTTTAATACACTAGGTGGCTTTGAAAACCTCACCCTAAAATACATACATTATTAGATAGCAAGGAAAATGGACCAGTCACATAACTTACACAAACTACACTGTGAATTAAGAGCCAAAGGTCCTCCTTATTTCTAGCCTCCATCACCACATATCTAAATGCCTGACAATCCATAACATATTTATCATCAAATCATCTGTGCTAGGTAGAAAACTGCCATTAGTCAAGTTTTGACAAAGCAGAGCTGAGGCAGGCAGAGCTCTGCATCTTGTACTACCGTTGCACAGCAGAATCAGAAATATTCACATTAGTGCTGCCCTCACTTGCTGCATTTACCCAGCCAAGGGCAGAGACTCTGGGTCAGAGCTGGACTTCTTAGCTGGGGTAGAGCACTTTACCAGCTCGCTAGACTCACTATTTCTGGAGCTAGCGCTACATGTATAGACTCCCCAAGAAGGACTCAACCACAGACACGTAGGCTGGAGTAGACACAGACTTGGAAGATTTGGGGTTATTTAGCTACTGCAGAATCCTTCTGCCTTTGTTAGTAGCTTTTTCTTGTCAGACTCTTAGTCAACACCTCTGCCATTAATTGTATGTCAAGAAGTGTCTAACAGTCTGCTTAATTATCGTTCCTCAGGACTTCACACCCATGGCCCCTGCGCCCACCAAACAATTTCAACCTCTGGATCACAATCAGCATAAACTCAGCTGCTCAGAACATTATCCTCATGAAATTTTGGCAAACTCGTTGCCATGTGAGGAGGCAGCAGCAACAAAGATACTCAGACCATCGCTTTTTTTTGGCATGACAGTAAAAAAGGTAAATTGGAATTATCCTAGAATTTGTTCAGTCAAATGCATGGTTCTGTCCAAGGGTTGACAAAATAATTCTGGGTTATCAATTCAAATTCTTCATGAACAACGGAATACAATTTATATGTCACAAACTTTACCATGGAAGAAAAGAGCAAAATCCTTTCTTTACACATTTTAAAGTACAAAGACTGCAAATTCAAAAATTGCTCATGTCTTGGGTTTTGGAGGTTTTTTTATTTTGTCCAACTTCTGCTGGGTTCTTCTTCTAGTGGCTGGCCACATTTTGTGTTCACATAACCCAGCCCATTTTGCCTCCATAGTGTTTTCCTGCATAACATAGATCCTACACAAAACTCTAACAGTTGTTCTAGGATACCCATATTCCTGTTCTCCATAGCTGCATAAAGCAAATTGTTGCCTATCCATCAAAATTCAAGCTAGCTTCTTTGTGTATATATAAGTTAATACAGTAATCACATGAGGTTTATTATATGAAATGAACACAGTCAATGGAAGATCCTATAATCCTGTGTTCATAGCACTGAATGGGAACTTGGCAGAATTCCAGAATTTTAGGCCAGCCATAAAATCACATACATCTGCTTGACGGTCCATGTCTAAGCAAAGATCATGCTTATCCTCTCTTATCCTTTGTCTAACTCCTTTGGTTTAGACTGAGGACTCTTTGCGGTGTAGTGTTAAGGACAATAGGACACCCTCTCAGTTGAGGTTTGAAGATTTTTGAACAGCACCAATACCACATTTGAAAAATCAAAATATTTCCTGCTTTTAGATAGATGGCTTTGTTTTAGCTTCTCAAAAGACGCGCAGAAAGGACCTGTGTTTGGATCAGAAATGCCTGCGAACTCGAGACTTCCGGGACAGTATGCCTTGTTTCAAGCAATTCTTGCTTTAAACTGCAGTTTAGCAGACTGCACCTGCCTCCAAAGGAGCTCTGTGGAGAAATTCCACCTGAACAGACTGCAGTGTGCTAACAGATTCAATTCGCATGTTCAAGTGAATTATACAAAAAAACATAAGGCTGCTGGTCTCTTCTCCCAAGTAACAAGCGATAGGACAAGAGGAAATGGCCTCAAGTTGCAACAGGGGAGGTCTAGATTGGATATTAGGAGAAATTTCTTCACCAAAAGGGTTGCCAAGCACTGGAACAGGCTGTCCAGGGAAGTGGCTGAATCACCATCCCTGGAGGTATTTAAAAGACATGTAGATGTGGTGCTTAGGGACATGGTTTAGTGGTGGACTTGGCAGTGCTAGGTTAACTGCTGGACTTATCTTAAAAGTCTTTTCCAGCCTAAACGATTCTATGATTCTAAATGCAAACAAGCATCGAGGCCCACGTGACCAAATGCCAATGGCTCACCACTGAGTACTGAGACTAAGCCAACCTGCCCAGACTCAGACCCTACTGCAGGATGTTACCTTTGGCTTGCCACCACTGTGCTCCTTGATGTGTCGCAATCTGTGTCCTCTGCGGCAGTTGAAATCACCTTTAAATTTCATGCAGAGCAAGTCTAATAACTTGGACAGGGGGCCTTTGAAATGGCTTGCTCTGTGGTGCTTATACACTTGTGTTGGTAGATCTAAACTGCTGCAAATTTACAAGCTCAAGCTGGTGTCAGATGCTCCCTGTGTGGATTTCACATGATGCAAATAAATTTACCCATAGCATCGTTGTAGCAAACCAAAACTTACCTCTGTTTTCCCTTTACTTTGACAGGACCTCCTGGTGTCTTCATCTGAACCCCATGCCGTTGCCTGAGAAACCAAAATGCACAAGTCACATGACAATGCCACCAACCACCATGTCTGGAGACTCCCAAAACAAGAGCAAGTATCTCCAGCCAATTTACACAGCCCAATTTGAAAGCAGCATTGTGACAGTAAACATGACTCTCGCTCCCACTGTGCTCACAGTGCACACAAATGATAAATAAATGAGAAGTCCAGAGGCAGAAGCAACTGGAATGTTAACAGAGGACAGACTTTAATTTACATGTAAATACAACTGATCATTATTCAACTGGAAGGTCCAAGACATAAGCCCCACACACCGAGCCCTCACCCTTTTTTCAGAGAGGACAGCGCTGTGTAAAACCGCCAGCTTTCACCACCAAAATGAAAACCTGCCCTACAGCAAAGTCCAGTAGTTCTGCACAAATCTGCTGGTCTCCTTAAATTTACCCACAAGATTATCACCTTCTAAGTAATTCTGCAGTGAAGTGAGCTGGATAAAACAACAATGGGGAGCTGACAGGTAAGCCCCAAGAGATAGGAAGAGGAGAGAAAGGTTGGATGGCGATTTGTGATGCCAGGCAAGTGGGGTCAGATCCTGAGGTGGAGTAGAATGCATTAGGGCTGAGGGCACTATTGACTGGGGGCAGAAAGCACATAGGATCCCCAGTTGGCTCTGACTGGCTGCTTCGGAATGAAGAGGCCCCTTCCTTCGCATGGCCTTCCTTGGCCCCTGCGGACCAGCATGGCTGCATGAGAGAACTTTTAGGTTTAAAATATTCAGCAACATACCCAATCAGTCAGTGCCCTCTGCAATTTTCCTCCTTTCAGCACTTTTTTTAAAGTAGTCTTAACAAATTCAAGCAGGTATTGTTATCTGGAGGTGAAAATACATATAAACATCTATTTTATACATAATACATCATTCTGAGTACAAGAAAAATAGCTCTGTTACATAGGGAAAGGCCAGGCTCACAAAGTTCAGATACAGATCCAACGCTTCCCTAGAAGAGCCAGGATTTCTTTTTCTCCCTAACCATTCCCAGTCCATTACCAACACAGGAAATGGCTTCAAAGTTCAGTCCAGATCTGAACTCTTCTTGAACTTTCTCACTGCAGCCAATATATTTTTTTAAACTCTGGGCTTCCATAGAAATTGTCCCCTCGACACATGATTAATCCTATTTTTTTGCAGGAGAAAGATGGGAGACCAGTAAGAAGAAGGGATCAATTTTCTCACCCCCAGCTCAGGTCCATGAAGACACTTGCTCAGAACTGCAAGAAATGCCACCACCCGGGAAATGCATTTATACACAGCATTGGAAGAAGTGCTATTTCTACCTCATTCAAAAAAATTGTATCTTCTCCATTAGCCGAGCACTCAGTTCAATTTTTCTTAAAGTAAGACTTTACGAGCACATGCAAAGATCTGATGGGAGAAGGGAAAAGCACAGATCTTTCCTGGGGAGTTGCTTGGGAAATACCTCCCAGGTACTGCAATCGAATCCAGGCTGAAGGCCAAAAACTTGTGCTTTTGTGAGAGCTGGGATAAGTCCTTGCTGGAAAGGATCATTTTGCCACATCCTGAGAGGGGTTTTGTCACTGGATGAGAGCGCTCACGTCAATAGGCCATCATAGGAGAGCAGGGAATTTGGACTGGTGACTCCCAGAAGCCCTTGACATCTGCAACACAACTGTGCAGCAGCATTTTGATCCTCAGTCCCAAATCTATCCCATATTCATCTAACCACAGTATCCTTGCACCTCGGATCAATTTTTGACAACCTTAATACAAAAAAAAAAAAAAAAAAAAAACTCCAGAAAAAAGACAGCTTATTAGGTGGCTCTTCTTCCCATTTCAAAATCAAAGACAGCACACTCTCCATTATACAGCCCAATTTACCTTAACAGTGCTTGACAGGACAAAATGAAAACAGAGATCACTGGTTACTTCAGGAATCAATGCTGCTTCTCTGCAAATACTCTGGGTCTTCTGGGATTTCAGCAAAGCAAGAGAAGAATTTGGCCTCCTAGGGGACACCTACTTTTCCTGCCAGACACCTGCACCACAGAGCTTTGAGGTGTGTTGTAAATGTAGCTCATGTCAGAGCACTGGTCCCCTCCAGCTATGTTCTTGGTGCCTAAAAGTTTTCTTTCATTAAGCAAAATCATCCTTCAGCTTTCTGAAGCACTACTTTGATGTCTAATGATAACAGAAGTTCTTGGTGATGGCCCAAAGTATAGGAGCATGTTGTTTGTGACTGCACCATTAGTCAGGGTGCACTTCATTAGAGCTAAGAGGATAATTAAGCAATATAGCAATCCAGAGCATGTTTTACAAGTCCCACACATGTTTTTGCTGGGACAGGGAGGAGCTAGATTGAAGGCTAAGTAACTCCAATGACTTCTATTGACTCAAAGAAAATATTTGTGACCCTCCAAAGCAAAACATCTTGTCAATAATAAAAATATAATTGCAAAGCCAAGGAGCCAATGTGCATTTAAATAATTGTACTGTAAGGTATGAATATGCACCGGTCAGCTGATCTACAGCCTAGCCAAGTCCTCTTGCTGGCCTTCCAAGAGCCCGCACACATCTATGGTCATGGCCTTTGGGCTGGACCTGGTAAGAGGTCCTGGGCAGGCTCAGACCTCTGGGCTTTCAAATGAGATTTCCAGCATTGGTTGGTTTCTTTACTTTACTGATCAGCTGTCTTTTCAGATCAAAATTTCCTACTTTTGTCACCTTTGTAGTCTTGGGCTTCTCTGTGTGAACTCCCGGTGTAATGCTGGTGCTCTACTTCCCGCTTCCTACTTCCTACTTCCATTGGTATGGCCAACCCAAGCCCCTCCTTCCCAGATGAAATTTTCTTCCTCTGCCTTAGATTCATTTTGCCCCAGTGTCAAACCACATCCTGGATATTTGACAGAGAAACCTTCAGAAAGATCTCTCTCTTATGGAATACATCTGTGTGTACCCATAGGTTTCTCAGTGAGGCTGGCACCTACTTAATACTTCTGTAACACTACAGTGCTGCAGGGGATGCTTTGTACTTTCATCTCTTTACCTGATAATAACACTTCTCAATAGCCAGCTTCTCACACACTGACCTAGCCACGTCCCCTCCCTTTCCTCATCTTCCTCAATAAACCAAAGGAATACTATTTCTTTTTACTGATGAAAGCTGCTTCTGCATGCTTGGATGATGTACAAACTTTATCCACCAGAATATTTTGGTCACTCAGTTGGGTCATCATCCTGAATTTATGATTGATTTTCTCAGTTGTCTGAGACATTTAAGTTTCCAAGCTCCAGAAAACACATCTGGGATTATTTTGTACCTCCTGCTACACGTGTCAGTCAAGAGCGGTAGAGTAGACACCTCTGGACCCATGCAGCAATAGAACAACTTTCATGGTATGCGTCATAGAAAACAGAACCTGGATGAAGATGTGACAAACGTGGGAGCAAGGCTACATACAAACACAGGACAGTATCTACTTTCTCCCAGCTGCTTCCCTACTTCCCATATGCTTATGCAACTAAGCAAAATACTTCTTTACGCCGTCAGGATGTCAGCAATTCCTCCCCTTGCATCCCTACCAAGAGCACTCTTGCTCTTCATGCTACCTCCTTACAAGCTCTCCAGCATCTCTTCCCTCCTGCATTTCCAGAAGAAATGCAGTTTCTAAGAGTGTTCCCAGCCACGTTGAGGACCTCTACTACCACATGCCCACATACAAAATGGTGGAATACCAGATTCATACACCATATGAATGAAACAACAAGCTCAGGGCCATAGCTGCTGTGTAAGACAAGAGCCATGCAAACCATGAGCAGGACTGCTCAGACACCTGTGCAAACAGGCACAAGAGTACTAGCAACTTTGTCCCTGCCCTGAAAATGCAGTTAAATGTGCCTTCCTTCAGCCTATTTACATGGACACCTGGTTCTTCGCATCTCTCTTTCTCTTCTTGAGTTCTATGCAGGCAGATTTTCTCAAACAAACAAACAAACCACCAAAAAACAAAAGGGGGTTTTGTGCTACTGCTGCATCTTTAGGAAGTCACATGAAGGAGAACAATCATGGGGGAAGCAATCACGTGTACAACCATGTGCAACACTGCCCAACTAGAAATTATCAGAAGTGGGCCACAATGGCTAAGCTCAGTGCATATCTGAATATTCAAATATCACAGTCAGACACAAAAAGAAAGAGTTAATGTCTCGTCTAATAAATTATGAGCATCACTGTTGCTCCCAGTTCAGACTGCAGATCAAGAGTGCTCTAGAAATTCTAGCTCGTCATGTGCTGTCAAATCAATTGTTCAGCACGCACTGCCGAGAGAAGCTTTCTAGATACATTTATTTAATTACCTGCACATTCCAGTGTTGGCATCCAAAGTACCTGCCTGTCACTAGCAAGTCCTGTTATCAATAGTTATGTGCATCTTCAAGTGCTGATATGAAAACCTCTTTGACTTCTATGGACCAGCTTTTACATTCAGGCCAGCAATTTATAATTACTTCAAACACCACATATGAATTTAATAGATTAAGCATACACTAATCCCTGCACTGTACTTGCACAACAGAGTTTACAGGTTTTTGTGCAAAACCAGAACATTGCTTTAAAACTGGGAAGTGAAGACTGAAAGAGAATAGGTTACATGCATATTTATTGGGTAAATTAAACCCATTTTAAATTTCTAAAGTCTTTTATTACACACCTATCTATCTGTTACCAACCTCAATTCCATTAAATAAGTCCTACATGCCTGCAGACAGACCCAGAATCATGTTGTTCTCTCCTATTAGGGGAAAAAATTGTAATACAAAAATGTACATTGTGTATGTTTGGAAGAGGACAAAGAAAACCAAGTACAGGCTTACTGCAAAAAAACCCCAGGGACTGATTCTGTGAGATGCCCAGCATTTCCTAAAAGGTACTGAGTTCCCCAGGTTTCTGCTAATGTCAACAGAAGCAGCAGCAGCACCTTGTGTCCCAGGCTCAGGTCTGCAGGGATTGCTAACAGTAGGAGCTTCCATTTCCATCAACACTCCACAGCGCCCACAGGAGACTTCTCAATCTGCCCACGGAGTAAGAGGTGATTTTGGTTTTCCGCTTGTGCCGTGCGGGGCACCCCGAGCAGTGGCTGCCAGTCACATCACCCTTTGAGTTATGCATGAGGAAGGAGGGCAGGAGGTAGTGTGATATGACAGTTATTGTGCACTAGAGACCGGAGCTGGCAGAGTCATTTCTTTCCCAGTGTATTTATTTACATCTTCCCTTCCAGTAACTGTACAAGGCACTAATATGTTCAGAGAAATGTACCTCTGGAAAAAAAAAAAAAGAAAGAAAAAAGACTTGCTCTGAAGGCAGCTTCCTGTATTCCTTTTTCCAGCCCAAAAACTCTGCATTTCTTATTTACATTTACAATTTTTTTATTTGGAACAGCTCATTTCACAGTAAGGTATGGAAACTTTTCTCCAAGTCTGGGGAGAGAGGAACATGGAGGGACCATGTTTTTGCACTGCATTTAATATCTGTCAACTTTAATGAAAATAAAGCACATATTTACATACCCTACTGGACCAGTACGGTAGCTTAATACCCTAGAGGCCATTTCTGAAGTTCCAACACTGGTAATTTACTAAAACTGTGATAAACATGTCTGATAAAGAGATAACTAATACTGAAAGAACATAATGCCAAGCTTCAATAAATAGTTCTGCTACATACTGCAGTGTACAAATTACAGGTCACTGCTGCATGCAGTGACGGGTATGAGGAATGATCACAGGATTCAGTCAATTCATTGCGGGGAGAGAAGGGGACTTGGATGAAGGGAATTGCATTGTGTTTTATCAAATTATTAATTGATTTCCCTTAAGTGATCTCAGCTCCTTCGGGATGTGGTAAAACTCAGGCTGTATGTTTCATTTAAACTGAGTACCCATAGTGCCTATCAACAGGCTGGCCCAGTTGCGCAGTTCTTCTGGAATGGCTGGGGAATGCCTCAAAACGTAACACAAATGTAAATGGAGGTTGGCAAACATAAAAAAAAAAAAAAAAAAAAATCCATCAGTGGGTTCCAGTTCCCATAATCTTAGTCTCTGAATCAGACCTTCACTCTACAAACACAAGTCAGCTGCTTACTCTAGGAGGACTGATTTTGGCCCGGCATTTATTGGCTGCTGAACACTATCGCTCACTCTCTTCATGTCAGAGCAGAATGGATGGCAAGATAAGGAAGGAATCATTCACCAGAAAGAAGGACTTTCTCATTTTAAGAGCAGATATTTAACTCAGGTCCAAATAGTACCATCTTTGGGTATTCAGGTTTCTGTATCTCATGGACTCTTACAACATCCTTACAAAGAGAAATGCAATAGTCTGAGAAAAGTTCCTCCGCCCTGGCCCACCTATTGCACAAAAATTACAGAAAGTGTACATCTGCACCCAATGGACAGGGAGGAGAGCTTCCAAGAGGACTGACTACATGCTCTTTGTTGGTTTCATCCTTAAGCCTCATTGATTTAGAATAGAATCTGTCCTCCCACCTTATGTTTTCAGACACCTGGAGGGAGCATCGCTGTAACATCTGGCAGAACAGGGCCTCAGCCTGCAGCTGTGGGAGCTCTCTTTCCTTTGATCAAGTTATCCCAGCGCAATGAGCTACCCTACATCAGCTGAGTCACGGTTAACCCACACTGTTCATGGTCCTGTCTTATCTCTGATGCAAGGTGAAAATGCTTGTTTAAATCCTTCACAGCTTCCTCCTGTGCAGAGAGCACGTCCCAGTAACACAGCTCTGCAGCGAGCCGTAAGGTCCTGTACCTGTGTTGTGCCTCTGCCTATAGAAACAACCTGTTTTCAACTGCAGATGTTACCAACTCCTTTTTGAGGGAAAGTTCTCAACTGCTTTGAGTTCTTGGATGGCCAATGCTACTGATTTTCCCTCTTTCACAGTTTCAAAATCCCTTGATATTTACTTGTATTATAGGAACATGTAGAATCATGAACTGAGATTGTGACCCCATATTTCTAGGCAATAGACAAACATGCTGTGGGAGAGAATTTCTGTCTGAGGGCACTTAGGAGCTGAACGGACAACACGGGCACATGGGAGGAAAGGAAAACAAGAAGCATAAAGAGGTCATCTGACTAGGAAAAGCCACTGAGCATGTCAGAGGCAGAGATGAGCACTGAACTTTGCTCTCTTGAAGACTAAAAACCTTCCTGTCTAGCACAAAAAGAGTTCTTAGATTATAGCATTTTTTTGCTAGTACCACAAAATGCATCCACAGAATCAGTGGTGTGCAGAGGGAGCAGAGGTTTAGAGTGTAGAACAACGGGCGAGATACCACGCATCCTGTCCTCTGCTTTCTGGCATCTTGGGGTAAGGCCACAGTCCTTGGTGCAAAACCAAATTTGATTTTTGGTGCCTTCAACTTCCATTTGTCCTGCAGGAGATTCTGTTAAACAACATACAGTCTGTAAATCAGACACTCCTCTCTGCAGTGTCAGGTAGGAATTTACAACTCCAGACCATGCATTTACTTATCTGACAGGATCATTGTATGAGGCTTAACAGATGATGATTTCTACAGTGTACCAAATGGAAAGCACTGCACAAGTACAAGACTTTACTATTAAAGACAATTGTCCAAAGCTTTAGTAAAGAACATTCAATACCAAGTACTAAAACTAAAATGGTGTTTTCTAGGATAAACAATGTATACGGTCAGTCACATCCAGGCTACAACCTATGCTTTTCAGTTCTTTGGGAATTTTAGTGTACAAAGGACTGCTTATAACAGAGCAGCCAGCTCAACCTTGAGGAGGAACTATCAAATTAAAATTAATATTTGAAGCAAGCAGCTTGACTTGCCAGTGCTTCAAGCATACTTTCAGTAACCCTGATGTAAAACATTGGTAACTCGATGATGAATTCCATACAGAGGAGAATTTGATTTTTTTACATAATGGAACTTTCTTCATCATTCAAATTTGCAGTTTTCATCGGGCCTACGAGCCTTCATCATAGCCCAGGCCTCCCCGTGTAAGCCTGTGTAGATATAGTCTTGCTCAAAATGCATTATAAGCAAAGTCTAATAATATACGAGGCATCAGGTAGCGGTGGATGAGAGAACAGAGACAACGGAACATAACCACACAACAGGGAAAGGTCTCAGCTCACCGGCTGCATAACTCATCGTGAGGTTTTCATAACCAGAAGAGTTTTAGTATATCCAGGACGGGATTCTTCCGAGACACAAAGACAACCCATGAGAGAAAGCAAGAGGAGAAGGCACATAACCAAAGTGGAGGAGAGACGCTGGCTTCATGGCCTGATTCAAAGTGGAGTGAGCATCTCATAGGAATCGATAAGCAGGTCTGTGAAAGACCCATAAAATTAATACAAGCACTAATGTAAGGCAACAAGGGTACACTGAAAGAAAGGGAATCAGTGGAAGGGTGCAAAGACACTGGTGATCCAGCAACACGAGGAGCTATGGATGTGATGCCATACCTGAACAGAAGGGCTTGCAGAAGCCAGGAATGATGCCCAGATTACAGGTGTTCGCAACAGATCGGATTGCAGTGCTGTCCATAAGGGTAAAGAAAGGAGTACACACTCTGCTGTGGCTATATGCCGAGCCCAGACTGACAGCTACATATTTATGCAGCAATGTTAGATGAACATGTTACTTTGGAAGAAAGATATAGCTCTGAAGAAGAAAGATAAAATGGCACTGGATTCCTGTTTCCACTATCTAGTGTTTGTATTTTTATCATTCTATGTAAAGAAAAATGTCAGTCTGTGACAATGATTTCATTTTGCTGATGATCTACTTCACTTTGCTTGGAAGTGCTTAACACTGCAATGATTTAGTGTGAGTACTATATGGGAATACTCACTTTTCTTTTGAAAACAACTTAATCCATTGGATATTTCTATTGCTTTTAAGCATGCAAAAGCATAGACAGGGCCAAATGCAAATTGATGGTCTTAGTTAACCAGGACATATGGCATGTTAGTGAAAAGAGACCTTAAAGGTCTAACCTGTAGCCAGTTTAGAATGAGTGACAACATCCAGAACTGAAGAACAGCACAGGGGATGTTAAGGAAGGATGACTTAAAGTGTTTCCTATTACTGAAGATCAAAAGCGTACAGGAACTGAGACAAGACTTTTAGCGTACTGGGTAATTAACAGACACAGTGGAATTTGATTTCTTGCCATGTTACATTCAGTTTATAGCTTATGACAACAAACATTTACTAAATGTACTGGAGATTACAGAGACATAAGATTATATGATAAATCAATAAAATAACTAAATAAAGAGGTTAAAATACACTCAGTCAAAAACTATTACAGAAAAATTCCACTGCAGTCAAGAACATGTCAGGAATACAAGTACAGCTGATACACATGCAGGTGTGGTTGGCACTGGCCAGGTGGGCACCACACAGCAGTATTTCTCACACCACTAGCACTATTTATTCTGTAAAGAACAGGTTTTGTTGTGGGGCTTTTTTCTTCAGTTGCTACAAACAAGGTACAACAAGATATTTCCAAGAAGCTAGCCAGCGAACAGAGTCACAGCAATGGTTGCCCTCGATAAACTGGAGGCAATTCTTCCTTCGAGGCTCATCTACCGCCAAAAGATGTCCATCTCCACCCATTTATGTTTTTTGGCAGAGTCGCCATTCAGAACTAAATCTCTCCTTCCTCTTTGCGGGCTCCACTGACGGATGTGACAAGACTTCTAAGCAGCCTCCTCTTACTGTTTTGGACAATGATTTCTGGAGTAGGAGGTTCACAAACCTTTCCAACAGACCAGCCCATATTCAGGACAAAAATCAATTTACCATGGCTATAGTCTCCTTTGTATTTCTGCATCAAGCAAGGCAATTTTATTCTCCTTCATTTTTCTGCTCTGGGTTTCCTTGCCATTGTGCCTCTTTGAAGCTCACTGCTATGTAGAGATGTTAAGGGTTCTCCACTATACATTTTGTGTTCCCTCCCCACTAGCTTCTGAGGCAGACTGGACAAATCCTGCACAGTCAGCTGAGTGTGTTTCTGTGCACCCACACTAAGAGTTCAGATATGAAAAGCAATCTTCTCATGTATGCTTCAAACTGAAAATGTAATCACTGAAGCACATGTGAAACCTCTGTGTATTATCAGTTTTCTAAAGTGGGGAAGTCTTGCATTCTTCATTCCTCTCCAGGTTATATCATTGAATATACTTGTTCAGCATTTATTTGTTTGCATTGAGAAGGAGCTAAAAGAAGTTTGAGGAAATGCCTAGTTTGGTTCTGATTCTCCCATTTCAGGAATCAAAACCAGCACATCCTGCGGTATTAAAGAGACTAATGAAGAACTCAAGATGACACTTTCACTGTTCTGTGACTCCTTTTTTTCTTTAGGGAAATCATATCTATTGCATTAGGGAGGGCCTAATACTCTTTCAGATGACAAACACTGCAATACATTCTTATTAAAATCATATAAGAGGTTGAGCATGGTTTGAGGCCTGCCTTGGCTTGAAAAAAGGGGGCAGCGTGCAATTAAACAAATAAATGTGCATGTGATTTGGTTTATCCTACCAACATTCTTTTCTGGTTGTGCACTTAAGCTCAGTGTAGTACAACCAAAAGGGAAAGAAGGTACTGGAAATCTTTAACTAAGTGAAAGATTCATTATTGAGACCAAACGAAAGCTTTGAGACTACTTTAATTAGCCAAGGCCAGTTTTGTGCAAGCCAGAGAGACTGGGAAAGTTTTGCAAGGCAGGCTGGAAACAGAGATCCTGCCTGAGCCTGCCTGTACCACGGGAACTTAAGTGAAACCAGACTCTCCCTCCTGCTCTTCCCCATTTTCAGGTAATAGTTTTTGAGCTTCAGTAACATGGGCAAAAAAATTCTAAATCCTCAGCTAAAAAGCAGTCTTTGTACTTTCCCTGTTCAATACAGCAGATGTCTGAACTTCCATTTGTTTCACATACCTAGGGAAAAGATCCAGACTCCTGTTACTAGACACCAGGATTTTAACATGTACTATACAAGCACATGAAATACTCAACTATGCTCTGCTACGCATTTCTACTTAAAATTAAATGGCAATCCTTGCCCCAGTGAGCCTGAATCCTAGGGTTAAGGTGAAAGACGACGTGTGGCTGCAAAAAAAAGGCAGAAAGAACAGGAGGGAGCAGTGAGATGACCGATACCTGTGCACAATGTGTACTTTCTAACTGCAAGTAAGTGTGGTGGAAGCTTCCCAGGAAAGTTTTTGGCAACATACTTAGATTTTGACCTTTAGACTCTCTGACTTTCATGGGGTTTGGTGCTCAGCACCACAAACTGTCAGAAAATGTCACCTCTGATAAATCACTAATAACCAAGAATAAGTAGGACCTTTCAGATGTTACCAGGCTGGGCTGGAAGAGGAAGTCAGTGATGAAGAGTCCCTCATGTTTCATAAAACAGATTTTGGTAATTTTTTTTATTGTTCTATAGCTACACTGTACCTTACATATCTGCTTTCCTCCACCAGGTGCCTAACACTCTTGATAAGCTAATTACAACCTTCTGCTTATTTCACGTCAAGCTTAACTCCCCAGTCTGAGCCTAGCCTGCAGTTCTGGCGTATTTTTTCCTTAACCTAAGACCATCTGTGTTTTATCAGCAAGGAACACTTAAATACAGAGAAAGTAAAGAACCAACAGTGTTGAATTCCCCATATGCTGCCCCCAACTCCTCTCCCCAGCATTTCCAATGAAGTGTTGAAGCCAGCATCCACCCAGTCCTAAATACACTGGAAGGCTTTGAGCAGGCTACAGTTATCTACAGATGCAGCAATACTTTCAGTGGTCAGTGGGGAAATGACAAGCCAGGAAGGACCTGAATCTCTCCATTTCTTTACATCAAAACCTTCACATTTCAAATATCATCACATCAACAGCAATACATGCAGTGGTTGAGTTCAGCACTTGATGAATGTAAAATCAAATACTTGTCTCAGAGAAGCACAAGGAGGCAGTTTGGGGAAAAAGCGATGGCATTGATTATCAAGAATCCAAAAGATATTTCTCAAGTATTGTTTATTGCTGCAAAATGGAAGTGCACAACAGTTTAAATCAAAACTGGACTGCAACATTAGGGAAGATGGCTCTCTACCCTTTCCTGTCCCACCACCAAAAGTTCAAGTGTTTCTAACCCCTGCTGTCCCCTCACCACCGAGCCCAGCTGGACACAGTCCCTTGCCTGCTGCCACTGTATGAGGCCAGAGCCCCACTGCTGTGCGCAGCATCAATCCACCTAGCTTCCTCCTAAGGCTGGGAAACAGATGCCTTCAGACTTCCTGCTTGGTCTGTCACAGTTTAGTTTGCCTTGCTTCTGCCTCCGCTTTTCCAACACCAGACGTCAGCACCTGATGCCATAGTGAGCTCTGCCAAGCTTCATCTCAACAAGAAATTTTTTTGCTCCTTCTCCTGCAAGGAAGACTCTGATGCAGTTTCTTTTATTCCTTCCTCCCAGTTCCTCTGTTCTGTTCTCCAGCCTGCACTCTCCTGCCAACCCAGGATTTATTTTCCAATTTCTCTCAGTTCGAGTCCTGCCCTTACATTCCCCCGCCACCTGTCTCTTCCCTCACCTCCTCTCCAGACCGTTTACATTTGCCCTCTACCAAGGTCAAAGATTCCACAAGGAGTTTTGAGAATATGCCTTATAATTAAGATGAGGGAATACAAAATGATTCTCCAACAGGATTAATGCAGCATACTTCTTTGTGCTTCTGTCTAACTCCTTTTCAGTGATTTTCACATTTATCTTGTATGGAAGAAAAAAAAAAGCTTTTTCTTTTTTCTACCTTGTTCTTAAATCCTCAGTTACTGATCTCACAGCAAAAGCTACTAAATTTGTAACAATTATATTAGCCACATACATTTTTTCTCCTGTCACTGTGTTTACCACTATTATATTTATGAACCATTGATCATTCCTTTCTGCCCCATGCATCAAAATCCTCTCCTCTTAGGCAACTGCAGTTTGTCTCTTAATATTCCCAGCCTAACTTAAGAACTTCTTTGCCATTCTTAATAAAGCTTGAATCACTTCTCTTTGAGCAACCTTGCAGCCTATTCAAATGGCTGCAGCCCTGTTATTCCTTTTTCTTTACTTATAAAGAACTAAAACACTCTATTTCAAAAACCTCAAAACCATCATTTGTCTCCTGTCTGAAGTGATTAATTAATAATTAATGTATGGAATTTGATCCACATTCTTGGCACAAAAGTGTTTCTTATGAAAACATATTTTTATTAACCCTCTCCCCAAATTCTTTCCAAGCTGTTCTCTTTTTTTAAACAAATTTACAAAATTATTTATGTTTTCAGTATTTTTATCTGAAGGGATAATTTTTTATTGCATTTTCCCCTACCAGACCCCCACTACTCTATTTTAAATTAAAAGGTTTTCATGTAAGAAGTTTAGAAAAAAGTAGTGAAAAATTGATCCATTTTAAATATGTGGACATGCTGGAGTTGCATAATTGCTTACCTAGAAAGCAGAGCTGCTTAATATTACATGTACTATGAATCAGAATATAACAACTTTGCAAACTCATGGTTAATGCAAATTCTCCATATTTACAAGTGCATATCATCATGTATAATACTTAGGTCTTAAACAGAAAGCCACATATTTCAAAACACTTCAAAAGGACAAGTATCATTATCGCAGCTTCATATGTGGAGAAAAGAAAGCACAGACTGGAGATAGCTGGAAACCACCTTACCTCCCCCCAGCTGTCTACAAGTGAGGCAGCTAGTCCACGCTATCCAAACTCTCCTCATAGAGAATGGAAAGAAATATTCCATTTTTCTACATATCTCTTTCCATTGACTCCCCACGCTTAGTCTCTCCAATCTCAGAACAGTTTAGTCTCTACTCAGTCATGTTACTGGTAAAGATGTATCAGATACATCTATAACCATTGCGTGGTAACTTTTAGATGAAAGAAGCATTTCAGTGGTAGTAGAATACCTGTAAGGTCTTTGTTCCCATTGACTGTTCAAGCTGTATTGGCACCCAGCAACTCATTTATACCCCACAGCCCCATCCCTCACCCTCCTCCAGTGGTACAACCCAACCTTCCTCTCCCCTTGCCCACCCATTAGCAGGCAACTCACAGCAGCTGTTGCCTGATGTTGTTTAGCTGGAGGTTTGCTACTCCTCCTGCAGCCTTGAAGTAAAGGCTTCTGAGCCTGAAAACTTTGCCATCTTCCTCCAGTCAAGGTGGCTGGAGATGCTATAGGCATAGCCAAGTTTGTGCCTGTTTACTTATCTCTCTCTTAGAGCACGGGTCGTGCTTTCCTTGAGCTCAGCCTGGAGAAGGTACGTGAAACCTCAGAGGCCAAAGCTCTTTGAGGCTCTTGGAGGATTCAGTGAAGCTGTGCCTACTGTGCTGAGACAGGATTGATGTCCTGTGGGAGCGATGAGCAAACTGTTCCCGTCTCTGCTCCCCAGCTCTGGGTCTCTGCTAGCAGCTGTGCAGGCCATGTTAGTGACTCTGCCTTGCAGCTCCAGGCTTCAATAATCCCCTCGTATTAGTCATTCAGAACTGTTGCATTTAAAAGAAGTTGTAAAACACACATCAGCTAAACTGTTACTAACAGGGAAAAGCAGGATTATTTATCTAGGGGAAAAAAGGCATGCACTGACATGAAATGTATTTACTATAAAATAATTCTTCTCTTTTTTCTTAAGAGCTCAATAGTTGGTTTTAAAGGGAACATATCAGATAATTCATGGGCCTTTTTAGAGAGGTGCAAATCAATAAATGGTGATTTTTTTTTAATGCTCTCATTAGAAATGACTGGGTGCTATCAGGGTCAAACTTAATCCTGTGCAGAGAGCCAGTGCAAAGGACGTGAACCATTTAAATCTTTCTTAAGCTCTGCTTTGAGAATAAAATTTAGATATTTCCCTGTATTCTCAGTCTTAAAAAAACCCTGCTGCTTTTTTGCAGTAATTGGCCCAGACACTCCATTGTTCATCTTGTAAGATGCACTCCTTGTGTTATCAAGGACTTCTCATGACTTCCCAGAATGTGCAGCGCAGCTCCCGTGCCAGGGGTGGGCTGGGGGGCCGGGTCCCAAGTAGGAAGAGCACTGCACCGAGTGCGCAGCCCCGAGAAGCAGCAAGGCACCGCACGGGTTGCAGCAGGGGGCCGGGACCTCTCCTCAGGCTCCACCGATCAGCAGCTCACCACCTCCATAAACCTGAGCTCGCTGAGTAGGGGAGATACTGCAGACTCCAGCAGACCATGAAGAGGGAGCGTGAGCCCTGCGCTCGGCATGTGAAACTCAATAGCTCGCTGTTGCCTCATCGACTGCTCTTAGTGAAGGTGCTGCATTAAGCTCATCCTGTGTTAGAGCCTTCACTAATGATCGCATCAGAGCGCCGTAATTGGGACAGGAGCAACTAGGAAACCCTTTCTGTGCCTTGTGGTAAGCCAGCATTTGCAGCTACAGAATAAACCTCACCTGTGTCTAAAGATATCCCACACCCCTAAAGTAATAATAATAAAAAAGCAACATATTTTTATACAAATGCCAGTTTACCTAAGATGTAGCCTGCAACAAGAGGCTGATTTACCTCTCAGGAACATCTGCAGAGCTGGATTTGTTGACAGCCACAGACAAATGCATGTGTCAGGGCATGGGACAGCCAGGGTGTAAGTACACGCAGATCCCCGAGAGGAGAGCAGCCCACAGAGAAAGAGGGGTAAACAGGCAAACCAAAATACATTTTGCAAAGATACAGAAGCAACATTGGTGACAAGAAATGAGAAGTCCAAGGGATTGGGGTTTTTTCATTTTTTCCCCTCCCGTTTCTAAAGGGTGTTTAATGTAAGTTGCAAGGAATAAGAACATTAGTCTTCATTCCCTACA